>NW_018404434.1:79995-166375 GCF_002113885.1 Mizuhopecten yessoensis
TATAGTTTATATAGGGAAATAACACTTTTCGGTATATATTTTATCCATTTTCAGCAGAAAATTGCTCAAACTTAGTCAGAATCATCTTGGGTAAATGAGAGTTTTACTTTGTAAAATTAGGATTCCTGCCCCATCCCCAGGGGCTAGGGCGGGGCCCCAAAGGGAACATTTACCAATATTTTCAAATTCTTATCCATTGATGACATGACAAGTATTGTATTTCACTTAGTTTACATGCTGATTTCCACATCACATCTAAACAATAAGATAAAGCTACCAGTATCTATGATATAACTCAGGTGACCGCTAAGGCCCTTGGGCCTCTTGTTTTTAAAAGTATAAGTTCGATTGGTGTGTGAACACTTGGGTTAAAAACGGTAAACCCGATATACCGCCAAACTCGTTATACTGCCAAAAATTACAGAGGATAGAAAGTGATGGTATAACGAGGCTTTAGCTGTATATATATGCCGAGATATATTGAATTAACATGTTTAATGTCCATACAAATTCGGAAAGTCCGAGTAAACGCGAGATCGATTTGATGCAATGATGGTCCCTTATTCAAATTTCGATTGAATTTATAATTTATAATTCTCAGATGGCAACAGGCATTTAAAACCTATTAAGTTCACATACAAGTATACGGCCTACAAACGCATTGGTTATGTTAAGTTTTTAAAAGTTTAAATCTAATCAAATTGTTCATTGTTGTTGATTCATTCATAATCATTTATGTATGGTCGTTGATTTATAGTCATTTATATATGGTTGTTGTTTCATAGTCATTTATGTATGTTTTTTTTTATTCATAGTCATTTATGTATGGATGATGACTTTTAGTCATTGGTATATGGTCGACGTTGTAGAGTCATTTATTTATTGTCGTTGATGAATAGTCATTTGTGTATGGTTGTTGACTTTTCGCTTAAAAACTATTCAACCACTATCTATGCACTCAGACGGTAGTCCAGAACACTTACGGGTACCACAAGTGCCTCACACTATCTTGGCTACTCCATCGCGGGACATAATCATAATGTGTAATGGCGACTCGCCATCGGTTCCTCGCTATCGTGGTCACGAACTTTCGAACACCCAAACGTCTGGCTGGGTAGTCCCCGTGACATCAACTAGTACATCGGAGAACTTTGTAATGACACAGGGCACTTCATCCACCAAGTTATCTTCATTTACCTCAGAAGGATTTCAGGCAAACAGCACATTACCACGGATTTACATTCAACTTTAAATGAGCACTGCGCACCGCCGACGGGATGCTCGGCCGACGAATGCCCTGGATAGTTACTATGGTGACCGTTGTTTGAGATAATGCGGACATAAACTTTTACTAAATATGTAATTTGCGGCGTTAAATGCAAAAAACATGAAATAAGATCAACTTTCAAAAATGAAAGGAAATACCAAGCGTTGTTTATTATAAGATTATAGTGGTTTTCTTTTCGTTTTAACAAATCAGCTGATCGGCGCAAGTCGAACCTTTGAAGTTTGTGTGTAGGCTGGAGTTCTGGCTGTTCCCTTTTGATGGTTTTCTGTCCGATACTGATATCAAAAATATTAGATTTACAAAAAGTGTTACAACTTTTTTTATTGTTGTTCATCGTAACGTAAATATATGAATTGCCGCAATGTACATGAACAAAAATCCATTCAATCCCTATATGGTCGTTGTTGTATAGTTATTTATGTATGGTCGTTGTTGTATAGTCATTTGTGTATGGTTGTTGTTGTATAGTCATTTATGTATGGTCGTTGACGTATAGTCATGTATGGTCGTTGGTGTATAGTCATGTATGGTCGTTGATGTATAGTCATTTATGTATGGTCGGTGTTGTATAGTCATTTTTGTATGGTCGTTGTTGTATAGTCATGTATGGTCGTTGATGTATAGTCATGTATGGTCGTTGATGTATAGTCGTTTGTGTATGGTCGTTGGTGTATAGTCATTTTTGTATGGTCGTTGTTGTATAGTCATGTATGGTCGTTGATGTATAGTTATTTATGTATGGTCGTTGTTGTACATGTATTGCCGTTGTTGTATAGTCATTTATGGTCGTTGATGTATAGTCAACTATGGTCGTTGATTATAGTCATTCATGTATGGTCGGTATTGTACATGTATGGTCGTTGTTGTATAGTCATGTATGGTCGTTGATGTATATTCATTTACGTATGGTCGTTGTTGTATAGTCATGTATGGGCGTTGTTGTATAGTCATTTATGTATGGTCGTTGAATTATAGTAATTTATGTATGGTCGTTGAATTATAGTAATTTATGTATGGTCGTTGTCTTTAAATCATTTACGTATGGTCGTTGTTGTATAGTCATATATGGTCGTTGACGTATAGTCATGTATGGTTGTTGTTGTATAGTCATTTGTGTATGGTCGTTGATGTTTAGTCATTTGTGTATGGTCGTTGATTTATTTAAGCATTGAACTGTTACCAGATACAGTATACAGTCGATATGAATGCAATTTGGGTGACAGATAAATAGAATGTCGCCCGTTAGGGCATGAGAAATGCTGAATTTTAGTGTTGTGGTTATTCACTGATGTTATGCATAACTCAAAATCTCGAAACCGATTCCCTGTGTGATGACGTTGACAAACTTGGTAATTTCGTATCTAGAATGGCGGTTACAATAATTGTGTGGTACCTACACATCTTATAATAAATTTATCTTGTCATAATTTGTCAAGTTGCTTTATTTTTTTGGGATGACCTATATTGCTAATTGCTTACGAACCCAGAATGTCTTCCGACTATAGGCCTATTGATACCGAAGGTATCGGGCGGCCATGTTTGTTTATCTTGTACCAGCTGCATTCCTACACTGGCCGCATCACTATAAATTGTAGTATACAGTCTCATATACTGCAATTTGGTTTACTAACGAAATATCGGCAAATGCAATACAGAATGTAAATATAGTCATCTATGTATGGTCGTTGATTTATAGTCATTTATGTATGATCGTTGATTTGAAGTCATTGGTGTATGGTTGTTTACTTTTAGTCATTGGCGTATGACCAATCTGGCGCATGCCCTATGATAGATTTAATACATCCATCAATTTATATGACAATGATAAAGAAAGAGTAGTTTACTATCCAAATTCGAGTTATATATGCATGTATATATGGCTTTTATATATCCATG
Organism: Mizuhopecten yessoensis; assembly: GCF_002113885.1. Classification (NCBI taxonomy): domain Eukaryota; kingdom Metazoa; phylum Mollusca; class Bivalvia; order Pectinida; family Pectinidae; genus Mizuhopecten; species Mizuhopecten yessoensis. The sequence continues at coordinate 83,180 of NW_018404434.1, forward strand.
TATACAGTGTGTATAGGTTTATAAAGTATACTCATATTAATTAGATACATATCTTTGAGTTTAGGGGAGTGTGTGTGTGGGTGTGTGAAGGTGTGTTTATGTAAGGGCCGTAGGTGCGCGTGTCATGTTGTATGTTACTTACAAACTGTACAAACCAGTATTCAGATTTTGTTTTCAAACTTTGTAATTCTCCCTCGTCATAATAACAGCACTTTTAAATATTGACATTCTCCTACAATCACCATTTGTGGCAATAACTCAAAAATAACAAAAACTTCTCTATAAATTGCACCCAAATAAAGGGAGCGTGATTTAATTCTAAACCTAAAAACTAACAATCTCTCCTCTAAAGAGTCTTCACGTAGCCGTCCTTAACGCTCTCCGATCTCCATCTACCATGTCTTAAAAATTCTAACTGCTACTGCTAAATTAGCTGCGCTAGTAGCACCACCGGAACGCAGGCTATGCAACCCATATTTGTGAATATCCGGTACAAATGGAGAAGAAGCTTGAACAAACAATTCACGCATCCTAGTATAAGATAGTGGTTTGTTATCCGCGCGTAACACAAAGCCGCTGTTCGTTTTGGATAACGAACGAAATAAATAACTTTCCGAACGCGCTATCAAACCCGCTAACGAAATATATCTCTCCAGATTACACACGGGACATAACTTTGTATACGTTCTCGCTATGACAGCATGATTTCCATCCCTATAAATATCGGTCTTGCTATGAGGAATTAAAATAGTCACGTGACTATCGGAAACTCAATATCGCGCATGCGCACATTCAACAGTTCTGAAACCCGCAAAAAGCCGGCGTAACAACAACAAATAGTACGTTGAGGAAACAAATCATTATCACTGAAATAAGCGGAATACATTAATTTTTGTTTTGAACTTATGTTTTTGCAATATAATTACAAAAGGATTGGGCACAAGTTATTGCAACTTATAAACGCCCTTTCCATAATGCTTTTACACCATATAGATATAATGCAATTTCTAATAATACATACATTAGTTTACAACAAACACATACATGAAAGCAATCTAAATCACATGGTACCTCTAAACTGAAATCATTTACTCGCTGAAAAAGGATGTTTCTTTCAATACTATAACGGCGACATTGAAAGAAAAAGTGATAACATTTTCACAAATATGTCTACAAATACAGCTAGAGGTTTACACAAGGTTCACACGGAATAAGTCATAATTTAGAGAACTGCAACGGTGTCTAAGCTTCGTGTGAATAACATTTAACCTACGGTCCCCATTACCAAAGTACGAAGGAGGAACAAATCGATCGTTGGGTTTCAGGGATTTTCTAAAGATATTGAATGAAGCCAGTGGCGGATCCAGAGNGGGGGGGTTCCATGTGGGGGAAAATTGAGGAAAATTGTGAAAATACATGATTTTTAAAGAAAATTATCAGCGTGGGGTAAAAACGGTAAAAAAGAAGAGGTTGTTGTTGATAATCTGAAATACGGGATTCTATTATCATTTCTGTTTCGCAAAGGATAGCGAACTAGATCTTGTACAGTGGAGGAAAGCAGGGAAAATAGTCTGATGTTTGATAAGCATGCATTTTAAACAAGAGTTGAAGCTTTCTTCTTTTTATTCTAGCAGGCAATGTTTCTAAACCTGTTTCAAAATTTAAAGAATACATACTAGCATATGATAGGAGACCTGTTATAATTCGAGCGGCTTCACGTTGGGCTTTTTTCAACTTTTCTGATTCGAAACTAGAGCATCCATCCCACAATTCGTATGCATATTCTAAAATAGGTAAAATAAAGGTTCGGTAAATTCTTGTTTTAATAGAAATTTCAATTTTCTTAAGACATTTTGTTTTCATAACTGAAAAATACACTGCTTCTTTATGATCTTTATGACTATCTGAAAAGTCTAAATGTTCCCGTCAAATTCTAATTCTAATAATGCATCTACGTCATTTCTATTGGAGATAAAACGTACGTCAGTTTTGTCCGGATTAAACATTACCAACCAGGTTTTGCCCACGAGTTTAAATATTCAAGGTTTTTATTTAGGATAGTTTGAATTTCAAGAGGAAGAGCATTGAAGAGAGTTGTCATCTGCGAAAAGACGAGATGCTGAGTCAAAAACATCAGCTATATCGTTGATATGAATTAAAAATAATAGAGGACCTAAGATTAAACCTTGGGGAACCCCTGCATCAATAGAACCTAATTTCGAGAACGACTCATTAACACATACTTTTTGCTGCCTTTGATGTAAATAATCCTTTAACCAGACCAATAACCAATAACTCTCCGCCTATTCCATAGGATTTTAACTTAATGTACAAACCATTATACTAAACCCTATCAAAGGCTTTTGAAATGTCACGAAAGACAATACATGTATGTTTTTTTCTTCAATCGATAAACATGTGTTATGATTCATTTCAATTAGTTGGTATACCGTTGAATGTCCTGACAGAAAACCAGATTGATATAAAACAACGAATTTTCAAAAAAATAGTTATAGATATGTTTGAAAATAACACGTTAAAAACCCTTACCAACAGTAGACAAGAGAGAAATTGGGCGGTTATTTTAGGGAGAATGTCTATCACCTTTTTTGAATAATGGCCTAACTTTTGCCAGTTTCCACAGTTTAGGATAAACACCAGCAGACATTGAAATATAATATTAAATAGTAACTCAAGACGTTTACAAATAGTATGGCAAACATTCTTTAACATGTAATGACTTATTTCGTCCTGGCCCGAGGCTTTGCCGAGTTTCAGTATTTGTAGTACATCAATAATTTCAGTGTTATTTAATCTAATATAATTGAATCAAACGTTTTATTGGTTTTCGGCTCAATATCCGGAACCCGAACATTACGTTCGTCAATACGAGTATTACTACAGAAATATTCATTTAATAAGTTGGATTTACCTTCATCACTCCTAATTATATTCTCAGTTACTGGATCTACTAGAGTTGGTATAGTCTGTGATGTACCACTAGATTTCATCAATCGTTTAATTAATCTTCAATACGCTTTAGGATCAGACGAAAAAGAATCATCAATGATGACATGGAGATGTTCATAAAAATTTAAACGACTATACTTTTTCATATTATTTACCTTATTACGCTGACTTTTAAACTTTTGAATGTCATGAGGACGGTTTGATTTCCTAGCAAGTTTTTGTAACCTATTCCGATTTCTTATATTTTCTATTAATTCCGAAGTCATCCAAGGTTTGTAATTTGGCCTGATTATAACTTCCTTAGTAGGTATACACATTGAAGCAAATTCTATAAATACATTAGTGAAAATTTCACAAGCAATATTCACTGATTCACAGTTAAGAAAAGACCCATTCCAGTCGTACTGTGACATAAGATTATTTAACGTTACAAAATCGGCTCTTACACAGATTTAAAGGCACATGTTGATTCTTCATTAATTCCAACAGTTCTGGGGTAATTGGGTCCTTTTTATTACTAGGTCCCGACACTCATACTGTGTCTGTTGACGAGTCCCTACTAATGATTGAATGAGCCCATTTTAAACCATAAACGGTTTGAATAATACGACTTGGTGCAGAATTCTGTTGCACCAAACACGCGAGATAGAGAGCCACATGAATGGCCTTAGCCGGTAAACACTCAGATTCCGAAAGTCCCTTTAACAACGCCCACTTCATCCACCTTAGAAAACATTGGTAGTACGCTTTTGTTGTGTTGTTGGCTTTGCTTTCTACCAATAGTTCGGGAAGAAGACTGACGTATCCGACTAAGGCCCCAGGCAGCTCTGCTATCTCCCGCTTGAATACCTGCGAAAACATACGTAAAACAAAAAATGCTTTTAGTAAAATATCACAATTTAAAAAACGAAAAATTCTAAACAAAACCTACATTGAAACAATTCAACGTGGACACATATTTACAGTGATATATCTCCTATGTACTGTATCCGACAAAAAACTATCACCCCATCCCCACAATTACAGAGAGCCCTGCAAATTCAAATTAGTGCTTGTCCGCCATAACTTAAACGCAGAGCAATCATCTTGAAAGGAAGATCGATTCTCCCGAACACTGACTTATTTCCTTTACCCTGATAATACGATTCTTTGTTAGTAGGTGAGTATCTCATCTCCATCACCTCTGGTATAAAGCCACCACCACTTGGACATATTAATGGCCAAACACTGGCTAACCTCCAAAAAGGTTTAACCAACACTGCTGCATATACATCAGGACCCTATGCACTATACATACCGGTGGTACAGACCACCCGTTTACCCCCTGCCAATCGGCTGTAAACGCGTCCATACAGGACGATCCATATTCCAATGTCTGGAAAAAAACACAGGTAACTTGTTATAGTTGTCACTGGCGAACCAGTCTATCTCATGGGGCCCCCAAAGGGAATCCAATTACACAAAAATATCGCTAGACACGCCCCAGTCGTCATAATCGACAATACGACTAATGTAGTCTGCTTGTTCATTGTCACCTTGTGGGACCCACTCTATATCAATTGATATATTATTTAGTAAACATGGACCAAATATAGATAACGTAATATGCTGTACGTCAGGCTTCATACTGCCCTTGTTTACAATAACAACAACGTTCTGATTATTATCTGTGTACCACTTGACCCGCCTTCCGCACACACTGTTGACAAAGTTGACAACTCTCGCCAATCGAATTCTTGGCTCTCTCGGTCTTCGACGACATACCATGAGTTATACCCACTGGGGTTTTCAAAACATGCTCTCCATACCCTGTATTTCTAGCATCTCGCTTAACACAATAGCATGGCAAAAAATATTCATCGCTGAATTTTCTCGCTAAGTTGACTAAGACGATTTTCCAAATATTGAGTTCAAATCAATTCTTTTTTTATCGTATGCAATACAGATTATTAGTAGTACATGACATGTATTACTAGTATACACAATACAATGTCATACAAAGTCAAGCTCAAGCCATACACTAACAGGTATATTCACTTATTTAATAAAGAAGAGGTGTGACCTAACTTCAAAAGCTTTACACAAAAAATGTTCCAAAATTATACAGTTCTATTACATTTTCTGTACTAAGTAATTTCAAAAGTTTATACATGGATGGCATGCATCGGTAATAAGGTTTAAATTGTTCAAATGAAAACAAAATGATATTCATCTTCTGCTTCAGTAGTACATATTGGGCATATACGGTTAGAAACAGCCTGCTTATTGTATCTTCCTGTTTCAATTGTTAAACAGTGCGCAGACAAACGAAAGGTACAAATTACTTTCTCGAATTAAACTAAAATTTGCTTTGATAAATAACTCTGTAGGCATATATGGTCTACAAGATATTGGTACAAGTTACACTCTGAAGAAGTTGAAAAATTAGTGAACAGAATTTGCTGAAATGTATCATGCGAGCGTTGTTTGACTAAAGGACGAAAATATTTTTAATCAATATTTTGCTGATTTGACCATATTTCGCCCATACCTAACATTGACAATTTCATCTTTACATTTTCTGCCCAGTTTTTTTTATACAATTTGGATTAGATTCACACCTATTAAACAAATATCCATAGCAACCTTGCAGTTTACAATTGTGTGTCCTTAATAATTTACACCAGTATTCGAAGATCCTTAACTTCCTGATCACAGAAAGAGAGTATCTACCTACCTGTAGCTCACAATACACCATAGCACTAGATGGTGACCCCTTTACACCCAGTATATTCTTACACAAATCAAGTTGCACTGTTTCGATATCGTTAGCTTTATGCATACCCACACTTCACATGCATAGTTAGCAATACTACTAACATAAAAATCATGTATCAAAAAGTGACAACTAACATGTTAGTTAGTTCAGCAAAGTCGGCTATATTTGGGACTACTTTCAAAAGTATGGAGGCCTATACATGTCAGTCTGTTTGCATGCATAATTTTAAACCCACTCTCAATAATTTGCCTCTTTTTTTTCTATGACATGATGTTTTGTACAATGTTCATTACCAACTAATGGATTTGTTAGATATAATATTACTCTTTTTACAACATTCCAAAGTGTTCATCTATTCGTCTCCTGTAAATGACCACTTTCAATCTATCGAGTATGTCTTTTGTTTTTGTTTAGGGAAGTAAATAAAGCAATGTGTCTATAATACCTTATTCGAATATCGATGAACTTCAGGTGTGCACATGTGAAATCTTCCGCTAGTTGTGTATGATCTACTCCTGTCAAATCTTCTTCATCCTAGTATTGTACTTCATACACGGCCTGGTAATCACAAATTTTCAAACATGATAAAATGAAATATTGATTAAGGTTTTTTTTCCAGATTAATAAACTGAAATATGTTGTGCATGTTGTATTGGTATTTAACACTCTACTATCAGTTTCAGTAACACTTCGGTAAATAAATCATATAACTTAGTAATGATATTGTGTTACAATGTTTTCAAGTGCAGCTATAGTTTCAAACATCTGTCTGGTCATTGCCTTCATAGAATTACCACACAAACTGACCAGTATATATGCAACACTTTTATGATTAAGTACAACTGAACATAACAAAAATAATGTATTAGCATAGACTCATCTGCAAACTTTTCAACATAAATATCTTAATTTGTACATATAATAGGATATAATATTTCATTTCTTACATCTTCTCTGCCATCTCTTCATCTTCAAATAGAAAGGAGTTCCTCTTGTACCATTCTCCTTTTCCAGTGTCCTCATCTGTGATCCAGAAATTGGAAATTTGCATGCCTACAAATTTGGTAAATTTTTGCCTACATCTCAAATCCAATAATTGAAAACACAGAAGATAGAAATAATTTCTTTCTGTCTATAGTGAAGTACTTGTCATATACCAAAACACCACACGACATGTTATTTGCAATTGTTAAGGTAAAATATTACAATAAATTATATACCAATGAAACCATTACAATGTATACACATTTGTTATAACATGTTTCTATAGACATGTCATAATATTTAAACTATAGGATGGACGGATTTATATATCTGCAATTATATGCCACATGGTAACAAATATCCCCACTTCCAGATTAAAAACTGGAATGAGCGTAACTCACAATAAATAATTAATTTATAAGAAATTGTGAGGTAACAACTATGGTTACACATCGATCAGGACTACCAAATTTTGTACATGTATCTACTGGCTAATTACAGGATATTATTAGTGTCTGACGAAAGTTCATGCACAGACAGACACACTTGGGTATAATGAAGTACATTCATATGGTATTACCAAGTTACATGAGCAGCACCACTGTATCCACTATATTTACCGTTTAGCTAGTTGGTAAGGTGATGATTGAGATGCGCACTGACCCCTCTTCCACTTTGGACTATTTGTAGTAGTATTGGTGAATGCACTGCGTGTATAAATAATAAATCTACCATATTTATTGTAATATATTAACCCTCTACTATTATACATTTCATGGACATAAATATGAGGTTGAAACACCTATAGTATTTCTCAAACAGTTTCAAGCCTTGCATACATATCTATCATAAGTATACCTCTTGTTGGGTGCTGATGTTCATTGACTACTTCCCGAAGTACTTGGCACCTGGATGTTCCTGGATATTTGTCACCACCTCCACTTGTACAGTACAGATGCTTGCATAGTTGACATTTCGAGTACTATTAGATGAAAAAACATATATATATGATACATATAATGTTCCATGTTTGTATTTAAACGCTACAGGAAATCCAGAATTGTCTAATTTACATACTACAACACAATGAATATTATAGTTACAATCATGATAAACAATCAATATAAGGCCTAGCTACACTGTATGTTTTTCAAATAATTGATGTCTCCATTCATAATACATTTCATATCATCTTTCAGTGTTTGGACCTACAGTTGAAAGTCAGGATGACTTAAAAATAGTGCAAGGTGTGTCAACAACAGAAAAGTGAGTAATTATTAAATATATGTGTTTCTAATATCATATGAGAAACACATATGTTTAATACATACTACTTTACTCACTTTTATACACTGATTTTAAAAACAAAATGAAATGCTTTCATAAAGTATGTTTCTTACCTATTCTGAACATCTTTTCCTGTCACTGGTTGAGTCTGTTCACCAGATGATGCAAACTGCTCTCCTGCTTCTTCGATTTCTTGTGTGAGGTTTGTCAAACTGCATGAGAATTTAAATTAAACATAATCCTATGTAGGAGAAAACACTTCAATACATAATTTAAAATCAAACCATGTACATCAAAACACATATATCATATTAGCTGTATGAATGCTAAGACCCCCAAATTTTATAATGAGAAAAATGTATCCACTTTGTGTAATCGATCATCATAACCATGTAAATCAGTATGTTTTATTATAAACATCAGCATATAAACATTTAACGTCTATCAGTAATGCTTAACTAAACAGAATGTGTAATAACAGCACAGATGTTGCACACCCATCAAATGTCATTAATATGCAATAACAATGAAATATTTCTAACAAACAAGTGCAATTGTTCATATGAGTTTTAGGATACCCAAATTAACTTCATGTAAGTGATCTAAAATTTACATTATAAATTGGTTATGGATTAATTCACATCTGAATAGCAGTGAAATATATTTTTTTTCACTTTCCTCACAAATATAGTTAAATTATCACCAACATTGTCAGTGTTGCATGTATGTGTATTTGTGAGGAAAATTCCACTTGGAAACATTCCAATAAGTTTCTATCTACATAATGTTACCAGTACACAACATCATTATTACCCAAACACCAGGTTCTCGAATTCCAGGACTCTTGTCAAAACGGGGAGAAGCCAGTTCGAGAAGCAAAACTTTGTTGTATAACGCTGACAGTTTTCTCACTATTGACTCCAAAAGTGTAGAGTCTTTGTATATTCTCTCCACAAAGAAATCGTTTGGGTGGTCATTACTTACAACAAAATCAAGCCATGGCAACGAACATACACCCAGCAAACCTTGACATTGGTAAAAGTATTTGTGTGATCTTTTTAGCTGAAGTTTGCCGTGCACCATTTCCAAGCAGACGTTTGGGATTTTCTTATTTTGTATGGCCTGCTCAAAGTTCACTTCCTTATCATAGATCTAGTTCTTAACTTCAATAAGACATTCCTCCTTGTTTGTTACAATACCATCTGGACTACCAGCAAGGAATTTAAAATCGTGATGGATGCAAATGCCTGAAGGGCTGACCTGACACTTCACCTAATGCCCCCGNACAGCTTGGAAACAGTTGAGATCCCCACCCTATAACCATATATACAATTGCTGAGTATAAAGAGATGAATGCACATATGCTTCCAGGATGGCCTTGGGGTCTGCACCACCCTTGGAGACTTAACCCCCTGGGTCATAACTTCGAAATGGTTAAGACCCCCACCCCATAACTATATATACAATTGTTGGGCATAAAGAGACGAATGCAGTCATGATATTAGAATTGACCCCAGGGTCTGCCCCACCCTTGCAGACTTAACCCCTGGGTCATAACTTCGAAACGGTTGAGATCCCCTACCCAAGACTATAAATACAAATGCTGGACAAGACGAGACGAATGCAGTCATGATATTAGAATTGATCCGGGTGTCTGGCCACAACCCTAGATATCTATTTTCTGAGTCACATCTTGAAAACAGTTGCGATCCCCACCCCATAACCATACATTAAATTGCTGAGCATGAAAAATCTAATACAGACATACTACAAGAATTGGCATTGGGATCTGGCATATTCCCTTGGATCTCATTTGGAGAATATTTTGCCATGACTGCTTAGATATCCAGGTGAGCGATTCAGGCCCTCTGGGCCTCTTGTTATAACTTACAGTAAAATGAAATGTATGTACCCTTCCAGAGCAACTGATGCTTTAGTAAGCCCATGTTGTGTAAAACCGACGTACATTGGATACGACATATAGATAATTTTTACTTCCTTTTCTAGAATATTGTTGTGAACTTTGGGATGGTTGTTTTATTACTGATACAGACAAATTAGAAAAGCTACAATTTGAAGCTGGACGTATTGTCACTGGTCTACCGCTTTTTACAAGTAGACAATCTATATATAATGAAAATGGATGGAATTCTCTAGCCAATCGGAGATCCCGTCAAAAACTTCAATTGTTTTATAAAATCCACAATAATATAGCTTCTAACTATCTGAACATACTACTCCCTTCCCTTATCGATAACTCTCCCTATAATCTTCGAAACGCTGAAAACTACAATCTACCTAAGAACAGACTTGAATGATATAACGTATCCTCCTTTCCTTCTACTGTTAAACTGTGGAACCAGTTACAATTGATCTACTAGTATACGACGTAGCGTTCTTATCATTCAGAAACCCCAGTCGAGACGTAAATTTGCCTCTTGTACCAAATTACTTTTTCTATGGCGACAAAATTAAGAAACCGTTCTAGTACTTTGAAAAGTGAACTGTTTCGTGTTAACCGTATTGCTTACCAACGTTTCTCCTATTGAAGACACACACCATCTCTTTTTCACCTGTGATAAATATATCGAACAAATAATTATGAATACATGCCCCTTGATTGAAATCTACTTCTATTTGGAGATACATCTCTTTCGGAACAGGAACAAATAACGATATACTCATGCATACTCAGCAATACATTCGTGACTCTAACATATAGCAAGGGACATATGTCACTGTCCCCTGTGGTAGATACACTATATGTAACAAGGGACATATGTCACAGTCCTCTGGGGTAGCTACAATATATGTGGTGAGGGACATATCTCACAGTCCTCTGTGGTAGATACAATATATGTAGCAAGGGACATATGTCACAGTCCTCTGGGGTAGCTACAACATATGTGGTAAGGGAAATATGTCACAGTCCTCTGTGGTAGCTACAATATGTGTGGTAAGGGACATATGTCACAGTCCTCTGTGGTAGATACAATATATGTAGCAAGGGACATATGTCAGACCTCTTTGGTATCTACAATGTAATATTAGAGGCAATTGACATATGTCACAGTCCCCTGTGTATCGCTATTGTACGATACACTATCTTAATCATTGGGGAAAACTGTGAGCACTGTTTACCGGCCGTAAGTGCTGGTAGCGATAATTACAGGGATTAGAAGCGTTACTGGGAGGGATTAACTGCTAACAGTCTACCCGATATACAGTGCATTGAAAGTGGAAAGAGAGGGGATTAGAGAGAGTGGGATGTGTAGGAAGTCGGAGAGGGATGGGGAGACAGGGAGTCGGAGAAAGAATTGGAGGGGGAGGGGGAGAGTGAGAGATAATGGGAGTGGGAGACAGGGTGTTGGAGAGAGCGAGAGAGGGTTAAGAATCCAATTCTATCGTACATACATTATCATTGTTTATTGATGACTGTCAAAACAATTAATATAAGACTCCAATGCAACAGATATTGTGAATATGCATATCGGATTATGTGGTTGTTCTTTCTCCATGCAAACGGAATTATTGATATTCAATTCGCTGTCCACAGCTCTTTGCTGTTTAAATTCTTATGTCAGAAATGTAAGTGTCACAAACAAAGGGCATCAGCTGGAAAGATTTGTTTCTAAAAGCAATAACTAACTTTGACAGGAGGTCTTTTAGGTACATGCATACATATTCTGTTTTACCTGATAATCTGTAAGGGCCTGTTCGTTTATGCGGAACAACCGGCTTGACTGTATTTTGAATGTAATATTTTCGGATATAAATCCGAGGGGATCTGCAAATGTTTATGTAGGCCTTGTAATGCTTTGTCAAGGAACGTTTAAACGTAGAATCACATTACTTGATCCGACCTTATTTCATAAACCAACAACACTGGTCAGACCGGTTTAATCATTCATTTCAACACATGTTATTCTTTATGGTGTATGCATGTGATCGAACAACAGGCTACGCCTATATCAGTTCTCTCCTGTATGCATTTGTACGAACCAGCATATATAAATACAGTTTATACCAAACTGTTATTATTTCATTAACACGTCGACACATAACGGCAAACTATTATAATAAAAATGTTCCAGATAAATGTATGCTTTGTGATAAACCAAATATCAAATGCATGACAAAAGCATTTCATTTATACAATGTATCCAATCTCATTGATAATTATCAAACAAATCAGTCTCCAAAGCTCTTGGTGTTTAACTTGTATTTAAGAATAGATTGCATGTAACTTATATAACATTATCACTTATAAGACATTCCTTAAATCTCAGTCTTGTCAAGGATTGCTCCGGACTCTACTCCGCTTTGACTGTAATTCATTAACAAATATCGTCCCACGAATGCAGGAAATCAGTCTTTCACAAGTGTCGGTTTATTCATCATGAAAAGTTTTTGTTACACAACCAATAAGAGTTTCTATGTGACGTTTCGATGACTAGTACGGTATGTAATGTCGATTCGGCTACGATGTAATCGTATGTACAATAATGTTTATATATGTACCGAAATGACTATATTCAGCTACGCTTTGGTTAATACTTGGTCATAGAGAGAGCAATTTGTTCAAGTGGCAAATAAAGGAAGCCATCTGGAAACGCCGCAGTGGGCCAGTTCTAAATCGAGATGAGGGGGCTCATAGACCCTCGCACATCTATGACCAAGTATTAAACAAAGCGTAGCTGAATCGAGTAATTTTGGTACATATATAGCAATAATTGTACATGCGCTTACAACGTAGCCGAATCGACATCGATTGTGTGGAAAACTCGTACACATTTTACACCTTTGTATGCATACGCTTATCCATACTACACACCTGAATACATGTTTTAAGATATCGGTTTATTCGCTAGTAGATATTTTATATACATGTACATGTTATATACCCATCATACGGTACACTTTCTATTTTAACCAAATCAGTAAAACTGTGCTTACTTCGTTTTTGTATGTATATATATTTACCATCCATGATGAGAATAACTGAATCTGAGATGAAATTGGAAAATAATTGAACGGCTAGATCGGTTGTATGGTTTTCAAGGATGTCTGATCTCTGATCCTTATATTTTCCCCGTTTTCATAAATGCCGATTTAGGGGAATATGGGCAGTTTTCCGCGTTAGCTCTTTGATTTTTCTATACAAAATATCTTACTATTGATGCTATTGGCTTACGTAGAAGACGTATATTAGAGGTTTAATTTTGAAAAAAAAATTAAAAAAAAAGTGATCATGCTAAATGATACTTTTTCACCAGGTACTTTTCGCGAGTGTTTTTTTCGCAAATCTCCACGAGACAGTGAAAAATCCTAGCCCATGGCATTATTTTAAAGCCCCAGTCACATTTTCACGGTATTGACCACGAATTTCCCGGTTCTATACACCTTATCAAACCGTGACCATCTCTCCAACTTTGACCCAAAAACAGTAATCTACGGTATTCTTGACCTAGATAAAGTTGGAGGTCTGAGAACCGGTTAAAAATATCAGTACTATCGTTTAACAAACTATTCAAGGAGACTAAACAGAATGCCTTCAAATACATTTTATAATTTTTGCATTTTCGACAACGTTTCAACATTAATAGCGGACAAGACAGACCTAACCGTTTCCCGCGAATTTTACGCTTCGCATTTATGAATTTCCCGAACAAAACGCGAAAATAACCTTATCGATTGGTGAATTATAACGTCAGTATTTTTTCAAAGATTTAAGATTCAATTGATTTGTCATCAACAGTCTCTTAATATTACGGGTGTTTACAAAATTAATAGAAAGAAAATATACCATTTCGTCATTACAAAATACTATTCATCTCCAGCACAATCGTAGGCTTACATACATATGTAGATATTAGCCGGGTGACATAAGACCACTTAATTAAGTTACAAGGACGAAACCCTAAACTTTCAACATTTTCAAGAGCGCATGACAAATGCGATAATGTGATCCGGGTTACGCTACATAAATGGATCGATGCGATGGTGACGTTTCAGAATATTAACGTGTTCGAGCTAATTGTATCTGTACCTGGGTAGGGTTAATATAACTATTATGTTGCGCTGCTGTTAGCAAGGCAGTGTACATTTTGTTTTCCTTGATAAAAACAGCAAAAAGTATAAGGAAATGCAAACAAAAAATAATAAGTTGAAAATAGAAAGATTGACGGAAAAGTTGCATCATTATCATGTATAATTGATCATTTAAAATTGACCAACACAGTAAATGTGAAATTTTAAAAACATGCAAATGGAAAAATCACAAGTCCCATTAACTGATTCGTTATATTGATAAGAAGATTAATAAAGTTTGAAATATAAAAAAAGAAAATGTCTTAATGATAAATATGTATACTTAAATTTCAAATCTGCAGTTAATTCCGTATAAACGTTAGTTATTGTATTATTTAAGGTCTATATGTATCAGGTCTTTAGGGCCAACACAAAGTAGAACAAACATGCTAAAGGAAATAACATCAAGCGGGGATAAAGGTTAAAGACCATCGTCAACTTCAAAAAAGTAAAAGTGGCTATGATTAGTTATATCTTTTTGAACAGACCAACAGTTTTAGGTAGGTTAGAATTGTAGAGATATTAACTGCTTCGAAAAAGGATCTGTTATATAATCATAATAAAATCTCCTGCTGACTGAAACCCAAAGCAAAGGGATAATTAAAATCATGAACAAATAATACAAAGAAAGGGTTACGGAGTAGTCCGGTTATCCAACAGACGAATAAAAATGTGTCAGCACATTTTAGAGGGGGCCGCACACCACATCTTGAGGTGCGCCGGCCTATTGACCGCTAAGTCATAGGTTTAGATTCCATGGACGTCAGAGCTTCGTTGTGTCCTAAATCCATGTCGCTTAACTCTACTAGAGTAGAATATAATATGATATGTCGTAGTTTGAATTTTTCTGGGATGTTTCATACAAGTAGTATGGCAATATATATGAGGCGTTAGAATACGTACCCATAACAAGACGTGTACAAATATACCGTCTCCTGCAACGTACTCGCACATGCTTGTTTTTGTTTTATTTTGTTTAACGTCCCTTGAACATCTACGATTATAAGTGAGCTAAATTTAGTTAGGGAGTAGAGAGAAAATAAAAACAAATACTTGTAGGATATGAACTCTGTCATCTTCATCAAAGTCAAGTAAAGCCTATGTACACAGATATGTTATATACGCACGAGATGACAGTCATGTAATAAAGCCGATTCATCTACCTGTACGCTATGAACATATATGTATGTCCATCCTTACAAGTTAACCCGTAAGTGTGTATACGCTTCACTGGTCACATGTCTTGTGAAAATGAATAATTTACATGATGTACATTTCATTGGTTGTGCTACATGAGCCTACATATATATTTGCATACCCGAAGAAAACACATGTACCTTAAGTGCACTGCAGTCTTTATTAAAAAGACACAGTCTTATTTTTCATAAACAATATTTCCAAATGAAATGCATATTTTTCATAAACAATATTTCCAAATGAAATGCATATTTCATATCCTAACAATATTTGTTGAATTTAACGACATATCAACAAAAAAAAATTAATACAGGAACCATGGTAACAAAAGGTTCATGTAACACAGTGAAACACTGAAAAAAACACTCAATTTTACATAAAACTTTATATAAGTCTCCTAAAATAATCATGAAATGGAACAAACCGGTATTTTTGGTATCTTCAACTTTACAGTGAAATTTCTGACAGTAAGGTACCATATATCCCTTAATCTTGATATTCGACATCGACTCATCATTTAGATGACCCCAGGATGATATTTTCCAACGAATCGACCAGCTTTATCAGAAGTTCTGTTGGTAACCCCAGTCGGACAGTCACGAAGTGTATGAGAAATGGTCATCTGTTGGTTGTAGAGGGCATGGCCATTGCGATTGGATGTGACTGATAGTGTAGGCCAAGTATAAAACTGACCACTACTCTATACCTTTTCCAAAATAGCATAGTAGCTGAACAACAGGTAAGTTACCAAAGGCAGTGCGTTACAATTCGCATTCGAAAATTAATTATTTACATATAAACATTTCTGATAATATTTTAATATTAAGTTCGTTTGAGTTTCCCGCAGAAATTATGAATTATTTCATACCGTTTAATTTTTGTTAAATTTATCTATTTTCAGTTACTTCAGTTATTTTCAAAATATTTTTCCCTTTCACTTGAAATCGCTGTAGATACTTACTAACATTTCCTAACAAAACATTTTTGCAATTTTAAATAAGCATACAGATATTTTAAATAACGAATTATATAAAGTTAGCATGAAAAGTATGTTTAATATGAATATGAATGAAAATTCATTAGATTATTTTTGCATTGCAGTAGAAATGAAGGTTTTAGGATTCCTTCTATTAGCGGTGCCTTTGGCCATGGCTGCCCCCGACAGGAGGAGCAACCCTTTTTTGGATGCATTCTGTAAGTAAACTCTGGATTCTTTGTAAGCATATAGCAACCTTAATAAAGGTACTATTTTAAGCCTGGTATGTACAATTGAAAACCCGGAGCCATGGGGAGCCATAGTCTCTTACCGTTAAGAGGAATTCTTCAAATTTGTTGTCAACAAACTATACTCACTTATATTCCAGTGTAGTAAGAAAATAAAATGCATCTCTAAGTGTCAAGATCCACGCACAAACTACGACAATGCTATATCTTCTGCTTTAAAACCGTTAAGGATAACGTGCAAAATAGAAAAAAAATTCATAACTTTATATAAAAGATATTATACGATTGTTCAATATAAAATTAGTCGCAGTTTGAATTATTACTATCCAATGGTGTGCTACAACATGCAGCAGTATTTATTTTGAAATTAAAAACATGTGAAAATAATAATCATTAAAATACAACTGACGAACCAAAATAAATTAATCTAGATAGTCACAAGCAGAAAAAAAGCTAAAATTATAGACAAAAACATGACTTTTCACCCGAGTGATACCATATGTTCTACCAAGTAAGTTTATTCATTTCCATTTAGAATGGGGTCTGTGAGAGTTTAAAACGTGAATGTCGACTTAGACACAATTCTTTTCATTTGCAAAACAACAAAATCTAACAATTCGTTGTTAGTGGCAATACCCGCGTTATCAGTGACAGTTTCATTTATCGTTATAAAATTGTTATATTTAAGAAATAGCTTTTCACCGATAAGCGAAATAAGCAACTCTAAGCGTTTTGAGTTTATGTTGTGTTTCAATTCAAATTAATATGAAACTGCAATTATATTTTTATAAGTTCGTGGTGATCATATAAATAGCTTTGATATCATACTACATTATAAAGCGAACGTGGATATTTTTTAGTTGTTGAATAATTCAATGAAAAATGAAAAAAATATGTATTAGAATTTAATGATGAAACAAAAACATCTGATCTTAATGTCAAAACCATTTGTTGTGTTCGTGTTTTGTAACATTGCATCAGGACGTTTTTGGAGGATTTTTTAAAAAGGAAATTGTAAAATAACATTTCAGTATAATCATTGTTGAAGGAGTTCGAACCTTGAATCATGTTTGTAATAGTCGATTTTTTTTTGTCAAATCATAACATTATTTTATGAAATTTTTTACTGCTATTTTACTAATCATGCAAAATCGTTGTATTGTTAATAGCAATATTTTTGTTGTATATTTAACTTGTCATGGTGAATGCGCTAGTTTAGTGTGATTCTATAGGGTTTAACGTTCTATTAAAAGCTAACGTCCACATTTAAGGACGTGACCCTATATGTGTAATATATAATTGTAAGTGTGGATGTGTGCTTGAAGTTGGTGTTGTTGCCTCCTTGCATTAGCGAGTATGTTCTGCCGACTTTTAGTACTATCTAACTGAAATACAAAGCCGAAAGCACCGCGCATAGAATCCGCTCGGTCACATCATACTAACAATGGGTGAACCAATTGTTGCCATTTTCCTAATTGCTGAACGTTAAACAGGGTATACCAATTTCCATTTTAAAGACTTTGGTATGTCCTGGCTGGAGATCAAACCCATTACCTTCCTCACCTGAGCGAACGTTTAACACTTACGCAAAACGTGAAGTATAGCCAAGCAAAGCACAAGGGGGGAAAACGTAGAAAGGAATAGAGACAAAAATGTAACCCCAAAATATAGCAATGGGCGCAGCAGATTCCTTTCTCAGACGAATTTCATAAGGCATACATAATTTTATTAAACTGGCAATGCCGTCCAAGGAAACACAAATGATCTTCGAAAAAAATGAATTTCAAAATTATTCTCTCTCTATGGCCTTTAAATATATGTAGAGAACTTATATACAAATATATGAAATGGCTTCGATTGAGGCACATTGGATTTCAACGCGTCTCCAAAGTAACCCCCCCCCCCCCCCCCCCCCCCGTTAAAAAACACCAAAAGAAACCGAAAAGGTCATTGATCATTCTCCGAAATTTGATGATATGGATCTGATAGAATATTAGTTTCAGATAATATCAATGTTAAAAAACCCAGTAGATTTCTAACTAAATGTAAGCATAATGTCTTTTCGCAGTGAATGTTTTCCACACCGATGAGATCAAGACCATTGTGACAGATCTATACCACAGCATGGGAACTGATGAGCGTGAAGCTGAATGTGAGAGCGAATGCATTAAATTAGTCGATACCCAGTTCGCTACAGGATCCCTAAACACAATTGGACACACGTCCTGTCCACTCATCTGCCACTCGTAAGTATATCCCAGTCTGTCTATGTTGAAACTTATCTTCTGGCGGTGATTCAAAAGTGTCTTCCCGTCTATTTCTTGAGTGCCTGCTCGTCAGGTCTCTCAAACAATTCTTAAAGTTTTACTAAAGATTGAATGGTCATCTTTGACCCGAGAATGGTTTGTACTGATTGACTCCATGCTTTTTGATTGTCTGTATCAGACGTGAATCTGTGACGAGACATATTCTGCTCGTCTGCACTCTTGCGGTCTTTGTTTATAAATTGTAAACGCTGACCATCTAGTTTTAATTAAGTTCTGAGTAAGTAATACACTCTTTGTGCTGGTGGTGCTTTAAAATCATTAATACTATGTATTTATCTCTGTGTGTTTTTGTTATAGATACCAGGAGTTGGTACACCATTTCGATATAGCACCATCGACTGCTGCAACATCTGCTCCCAGCAAGAGGGCTCTCAGTCTAAACCCTCTGCTGACTTCAATCTGTAAGTATTTATTTTTATCACATAACGTACTGTGTTATCCAGTGAGTATACCCGTGTCATATTTTTTGTAAATATAATATGAAATTTGTAATATGACCTATCCGCCTTGTGACTGGTTGTAAGTTTCAATTGTTTCAATTGTGACGTCACGCATAGGAAAAGTACATGCCGTCACAGACCTACGCACTTGAGTCAAAATGGCGGCTTTTTACAGTTAAAGGTTGCATGGAAATTGTTGTTTTACATGAATAAATGCCACAAATCTTGATAATGTGATAAAAAGGATCTTACACTCGTTTTCATTTCATATGAAACTTGTGAAACTAATCACGAATCTTTCATTTTAGCTCGCCTTTTGAAAAGATCTTAGACTCGTTTCATAAATCTCATATGAAATAGAAACTCATGTAAGATCCTATATGTATGTAATTCCTGGTAAATTATGTATTATTAGTCTTTTATCATAAGTTTTTATTTCTATATTTTTTGTATAATACACTGTGTAGCACTATCTTAATTACTTTCGAAAAGGACTTGCGTAATGAAATCCATACAAGACTTAAAACACTGAGCTAACTTCATGAATCCACGGTGTGAGGGAATCGTTGTGTTTGAATTTGTGAAAAAAATGTCATACAGTTAGATAACGTGATAAACAAATATGTCCTTTATATCAGTACTTAACAATGACAATTACGTACGTTCATGCTAACATTCCTCATTCGTATCGAACATACTGAAGTCAACTGCATTTTCGCAAGAAAATATTTAG
This sequence comes from Mizuhopecten yessoensis, assembly GCF_002113885.1. NCBI lineage: Eukaryota > Metazoa > Mollusca > Bivalvia > Pectinida > Pectinidae > Mizuhopecten > Mizuhopecten yessoensis. The sequence continues at coordinate 103,190 of NW_018404434.1, forward strand.
GTAGTACTGTATACCGAGATATTTTCGTTGCATTTTGATTTCGCTTTTTTCGCTCTCCGTTATACGGGCGAATTTATCATTACAGCGAACACTTTTAGCTAACATAATCTTTATAGTAAAGAAATGTTATGAGCGAAGTTAATATTGGGCGAAAAAGAATTAATCCCCTTAAAGGGCGACAATTTCACCTTATACAATACTTCGCGTAAAGTGTTGTGAGCAAACTAAAGCATTTGTCATGGAAATTTACGTATATATCACTACACAGTCTTTTTCTGTCCTGTGTTTATTTACTTAAACTAAAGGTTGAATTATTCATGCAATTTTGATTTTACTCAACAACAAATTTGAAAATACAAATCTAGGCATCTGATATTTATAATTGATATACATGGGCTTGCTGAAAATACAAATCTAGGCATCTGATATTTATAATTGATATACATGGGCTTGATACAAACAATTATATAAACAAAGAATAAACCAATGGGCCGAAGAGAAATTTGTCTACTTTCAATACTGCACTGTTAATTACACCCCTGGCATCACTCAGAGGTCTGATTTAATCGGAAACTATATACTGTGAAAAGATTAGAAATTGACAGTTCCTTAAATAACAAAACACAACTGTTCTTTGTTTAAACAAAAAATAGACACACACATAATTAAAGATCAACTGCATTTTCATCTGTCCGAGGACCAATTGGTTTGCATGCAGAACAACTACTCACGGGCTTCTAACAGCTTATTTATATAAGTGTAAGATAAGGAAGACAATGCCCCATTGAATCTATCTCGACCGTAAATCTAATAATCAAGCTTGTGATGTTGAACCTCAGATTTCGTAGTGTCCACCAAGATTTTGTTTGTTTGTATTGGGTTTGAAATTCTTGCAAACGCTCAGGTCAAATGAAGACAGAGAAAACAATAAAGAAAAAGAAAGTAGGTGTACTGTAAGAGAGAAAAGTAAACAAAATCCAAAGTGTTACAATGGGGGCAGAAGGTTCATTTTGGTTTATTCAGTTCAATGATTTTTTGACAGAAGACATCGAGAACTCCCCATTTATGCAATTGGGGTTTAGTAGGGTGAAATCGGGGAAGAACGGTGGTGGAGGGGGTTGGGTTCGGGGTGATGATGGTTGGGATCACATAAGTCACCACATAGGACATGAAGTAGGATACAACAGGTGTATTCGTTCCTCGAACCTGCGTTAGGCTTCACCCACAGTTTACACGTACAGTATGTACTACCATGGCATACTTTGTTATTTTGACATTGATATAATGATATTTATGATAATTATTTCTATTAGTTCATGCAGTTAATAACAGTCTTACACAACAGTCCTTTTCTTTTGAATGATAAAATGATTTCTGCAATCAGTTGACCCAGCAGCATTTCGTGTCTGTGTTTTTCAAACTTCATTCTTGAAAAAAGCTCACGTATTTGTGCATACAAAGCAATTTATATGTAAATATACATTAAATATTTCGTCCTTCCTTACCAATAAAATTGAACTGACGTCATCAATTTATGCCGACGTCTATTTGTGACGTCAGGAATGTTCTTTTAAGAAACATCCGGAAAAGGTTTTCAGAAATCTGTTTTGTTTTAAATATGCAATATTATGCTACAGTATACTCCTAAACAAGATTTGGTTTAAAGTTCAATAGCATGCACTCTCTTCCACAAAAGTAAAATAGCCTTACATTAAATAAGTCTAACCTTATCAATTTGCATGAATTTGGTAAAAACATTATTTATGATTTCTATTACAGTGAATGTATTCCATGCTGACGAGGTTAAGACCATTGTAACTGATCTGTACCACTCCATGGGAACTGATGAACGTGAGGCTGAGTGCGAGAGCGAATGCAACACACTTATGGATACCCAGTTCCAGACCGGTGCTTTCAACACCATCGGACATACCTCCTGTCCACTCATCTGTCACTCGTACGTACGCTTAGTGAACAACATGTATTTTATGGTGTTCTATTTACTAGATAGGTAGTTTATTTTTTTAATCATACAATTTAGAAGTCACTTTGGACATAACAACAATAACAAGAGACACTAACCCAACTTCATTCACTCATAGAGACTTAACTGTAAAATGTCCAAATGTGTATATACACAAGTTAAAACACACAAAGAAACTAAATTGTAAACGGTAAAAACATGTATATACACGTACCCAACCAAAGAAACTTCATTGGAAAAGGCTAAAATCTACATAATCATAAATCCATAACAACCTGGCCAGCTTTTATCATAACAATTACACTAATTAGAAAATTGGAGGAAAAATAATAATTTTATAATCCAAAATTCCATTGAGATCATTTTTATATCTGTAATGATATTTTTTCTTATTTTCGCTCGACAGATTCCAAGAACTCGTCAAACAGTTCGACCTCGCCCCCACCGCCGCCCCCGCCCCCGCTGCTGGTACCAGTGCTAAACGCTCATTTGGTTCCAACGTATTAAACTCCATCTGTAAGTTCTTCAATTTTGTATCTAGTCTATATGCGTGTAAACATTTCATAAATCCGTTTTTAACAATTTGTTCAAAATGCATCCAAGATGTCGGCTGCAGTTCATAAACGAACATATTTCAAATTTTCACCGAATACATTGCGGTATTTTACCAACTATGTTGCGATATATCAATCAAATTTTAGCGATAGTCTTGCTGTGTGTTAGATACTTGTTTGAGGCTATCGAAACGGCTTTATGAAACGGTTTTATTGGTAGCCTTCAGTTTAGATTTGGTAGTTGGACATGATGTCTCAGATAAGGAACCAACATCGATATTTTACAAACAGCATCATGTTAAATAGTAACTTACGAATTGTTATTTAAGATATTGTATATGTAGTGGTATGACTAAGAAGGATTACGTGTCATCCCCTTTGACATCATAAACCAATCTTTCAGTATCTAAATATCTATACATAGGCCAATCAACTAACTCATGTAGGGGAAAGTTAATATGTCAATATGACGTCACAAAGCATATTTCCGTTATCGTTTGTGTATGGAGAACGGTTCATAAAAGGATTGACCTGCATATTAAGTTAAAAAAAAACCAACTTCAGCTGTATCCCTTACATTTTAACAGCATGTGTATATGAAATCAACGAAAGGCAATGTCTGTCATCGAAAAATATGTTAAGGAACTTCTTGTAGGTAAGAGAACAATAATCACATAAATGTTTGGTATGTCTGTTTTAAACCTTAAATGACGCCCACAAATATAACAGTTGAGTTGGTATCTTCCAGGAGATTAGGGTTCCATTTTTTATTTTTTTTCCAGTGAATGTTTTTCACGCCGATGAGATCAAGACTATCGTGACTGATCTGTATCACAGCATGGGAACAGATGAGCGTGAAGCTGAATGCGAGAGCGAGTGCAACAAGTTAGTCGATACCCAGTTCGCTACAGGATCCCTAAACACAATTGGACACACCTCCTGTCCACTCATCTGCCACTCGTAAGTCCGTTTAGATAACCAGTTCGCCCCTCTGTTTCTCAAATGTGTCTGCTCGTATGCGGCTCGATGCGTTCACCTGAAAATCAGTTGTGCTTTCTGTGTTAAATTTCAATAGTGCATTTCGTGTTCTGTACTTCAGTAGTGCTTTATGGGTTCTCTTCATCAGAAGTGCACTTTGGGTTCTCGATATAAAAAGTGCTCTTTGTGTTCTGTTGATCAGCAATGCACTTTGGGTTCTCTATATCAAAAGTGTACGTTGTGTTCTATTCATTAGAAGTGCACTCTGGGTTCTGTATATATAAAGGGCATTTTGGGTTTTCTAAATCAAAAGTAATCTTTGTGTTCGGTATATCAGCAGTGCTAATTGTGTTCTGTATATCTGTGGTAGTCTTTGTGTTAACTATATCAGAAGTTGCCTTTTTGGTTCTGTACACGTCGTGTTCTGTATATCACATGTGAAAACTGTGTACAAAATATAGATCGTGCGCGGCTTTTTTATCTTTAATATACTGTATGCCATTACAATATTAGTTCCATTGTATTAGCTATAACTTCTATGTATATTTGTTATAGATACCAGGAGTTGGTACACCACTATGATTTAACACCCTCGACTGCTGTCGCATCTCCTCCCGTCAAAAGAGCCTTCAGTCTTAACCCTCTGTTGTCTTCCATCTGTAAGTATAAGTCTGTCAAACTGATCCTGAAATGTACCCATACACTATAATTTAGTTATTTTTCTATTTTATACAATGTACTACTTTCACACATATTTTCGGTAATTAAATGTGCATTGATATCAATAAGAACTGGCAGCAAGGAACTGGACTACATAAATCCCTTATAAAATTGAAAAAAAAACATGGTTGGTAATTTTGTGTAAAAAATATTATACCATATAGAAATATTTACTTTGAATTGTGATTTTAAAATCGTTTTATTTTTATGAATTCTTTGTATCGGCATCTTTGCTTTTAGGAATGAGCGTGAGAATGGCAACGAACTTACATTAATTCATACATTCCTCAGTTATTTCAATTTCCTGGAAATCACTCTGCGAGAAAAAATGTTTACATCTACATCGATAGATTTGCAAAATCAGTCTAGCCTTTCTTTTGAACAATAATTCTGCAATCACATGTGTGTGTGTTTGATGTTCATCTTTGATATAAAAGGAATATTTATCGAATATTGTATGTTATGCAGTGAATGTATTCCATGCTGACGAGGTAAAGACCATTGTTACTGATCTGTACCACTCCATGGGAACTGACGAGCGTGAAGCTGAGTGCGAGAGCGAATGCAACACACTTATGGATACCCAGTTCCAGACCGGTGCTTTCAACACCATCGGACATACCTCCTGCCCACTCATCTGTCACTCGTACGTTCGCTTAGCACACATACATACAGGCACACATTCATTACACATATGTAGGCACGTCCTTAAATGACCTCTGCTGTTAATAGGACGTTAAACAAAATAAAACAGCCAAACTAACGTCCGCCTAGTGAACAGCATGCATTTGTTGTGGTCATATCAAATTTAAGATAACACGTTATTGTTTATTACAATTGCATATTTTTAATAGTTTATCTATGTTTCAAATGATTTATTGTCCGACCTTCCATCACATTTATGTCTTTTTCTTCGATGCTTAATGTGGAAAACGACTTATTAAACCGACGTTTAGAACTGTTAATCCAATTCGTTAGGTGTATTTAGTCGTTTAATGATTTTTTTAAATCGCATTTGAAAACCAAAATATACGACAAGAAAATATGTGTGTGTAACGGCAAATGGATACCGTAGTTGTACTTTATTGCATGAGTACTTTGGTACTGTCATCTATGTTTAAAGTGGTATTCAAATGGTTACTTTACTCCTCAAATTTAAGGTAGATTTTCAATTATTGGAATAGCTAACAACTTGAATCGGCCATAGAAGTAATTTCTCACGATTTTTAATCATATTTCTTATACATCATCGTCAATGTATGCCTCCGACAATCAAGAAAAAGAAAGTAATTTTATTTGAATATACACGTATTTTGCAATTTATATCTTCTACCAAAAACAATCAAAACATTTTTCATGTAAGGTATTATTATGTAACTCTTTTTAGCGATGGTTGATTTTTTTCAATTGTAATTTGTTTTGTAACCTTTGCATTGTTTAGCAAAGATGATTCGGTCACTTCCCTTTGAACACTTAGATGTTTGTCTTTTCATAAAATTTGGTGATATGAATATATTTTGTGGTATTAATCTTATAACAAAGTTTAGACTAACGACAGTTTTCTTGCAGGTTATTATTAAGTTTGATGGTATATGCATTTTTATTGTTGTACATTGGTTTTCTATTACAGTTTGTTTTTAAACATTGCATTATCCTCCCAAGAAGTCACAGCGAAGATACTAAATGTGAAAATCGGTAGGGAAAAAATTTAAACAATTAAAAAAAAAAAAAAATCTGATAACGAATTAAGTTAATTTTGACTGATATTATTGTTTTCTTTTTGGACTGAACAGATTCCAAGAACTTGTCAAACATTTCAACATCGCCCCCGCCGCCGCCCCATCTGCTGGTACCAGTGCCAAACGCTCATTCGGTTCCACCGTACTGAACTCCATCTGTAAGACTTTATTTATCTTATTTTTAGTGCATGGTTAACATTCTTTATATCAGCTTGGTATTTATCTTTTAATGTACAATAAATATAAATGGCCTATCAAACTTTATCGAATGTGTCGCGGTGGTTTCGTGAATTCTATTGACTACTGTTGTTTGTAATCAAAGATATTGAACGCATTGTGGTGTATGACCAACTTTGTAGACTGTGTTGCTTTGTAAAGATTTTAAATCGCGAGTGAGAACGATGACTGAGTTTTACTATACGAGCTTGTTTTCTCAAACAATACGTGCTGTATCACAAATAAGAGCCATGTACAGGATGTTAACGTAATTTAAGAAAAAAATAAATTAAAACACAATAGACGTGCCGTAAAATTTCGTTTATCTGCTTGAATAGATTACACGAAACGTTTGCCAGTAAAGTTTAAAAGTATTTAATTGCCAAAAAACTTTACTTAAAGTTAAAGTTATTAAATAATAGTTTGAAAACATATCATACTTACCATTCAATATATATATATATATACATATTTCAAGAAGTCAAATCACTGACGTTTCCAGTTTAAAAGTATTATTTATTACAACGACTTCCCCCAAAAATATATGACGTCACAAAGCTTTTTCCCCCCGCAACATTTCGTGTATTGCTAATGTTCATATACAGGTCAAATGACCTGTATGTAAACCAATGGAATTACATCTTACATTTTACCCAAATGTGAATAAATTGGCAACAAATGATAGATCATCGCCTTGCCTGATCATCGAAGTTTTAGAGCAAATAAATTGGTAAAAACGAAATTATCATAAAGGGTAGGATATGCGTTTAAAACTTTCGTTTTGGGATCATCTGCCTGGCCACGTGGTTTTTCTCTCAGGTACTCCAGTTTACTCCCACAAGAACCTCCCAGCGCGCCAACAAGACTAAATAATATAAGTTGTAATAACTTGTTTCATAATTGTTGTAAAATGCATAAACTTTCGGTAACAAGTACATATCAAATATTGTATTTGAGATGCAATTCATATGTTTTAAAAATGTCCTAACGTTCAAGCATGTTCTCTTGTTTATTTTTGCAGTGAATGTTTTCCACGCTGATGAGGTCAAGACCATTGTGACCGATCTGTATCACAGTATGGGAACTGATGAGCGTGAAGCTGAGTGTGAGAGGGAGTGCAGTAATCTCATTGAGACCCAGTTCCATGCCGGAACCATTAACACCCTTGGACACACATCTTGTCCCCTCATCTGCCACTCGTATGTAGACATACTAAACACCCATGTTTTTAAGTTGTTTCACAATGAAAACTTAGATAAGTGCACACTGTCCTGATACGTCTCCTTCAATTGAACATATAGCATCTCGTTCTGCTGACCAAACATTATCGCAACAGCAGTTAGTACACTGCCATACAAATATTCATAAAAGTGAAGAAAAAAAGGCTGACAAAAAGATATTAATTGACGTTAGAATGTTTGGTCAGATCCAATCATATTGTTTTATGACACAGTTGGAAAACCTTTGTTTCATACAAAATATTTTTCGACTGTTTATACAAAATTCCTAATCATCGAAATATTATAACAAAATATTAAAATTGATCAGAAGAGCTTTCTTCCTTCTTTTACTCCGCTCATCTGGACGTTTCGGGAAATTGTAATAAATAACAAATAATTATATGCATGTATGGTCACTTACTGTTCAATGATGTTACTTTTTTCTGGCTGGATAGTCTCTAATTTAAAACAAAAATACTTTCAAAACTACATCCAGCTATTTCTTTTGTCTACCTATTTTTACCACTTTCGCCATTTGTCCTATCTAATACACAGAAAACATTGTATCAAATTCGAATTAGAATATATTTCGTAAGCTACACGCAAAACTTGTTCAATTTTTGTCACTTGGATGTTATCAAATGATTTTTTATTACTTCTGTTTTCATTGAGATTATCTGTGAGGATATAAAAGTGAGAATGTTGAAAATTACTTCCAGAATTTGTTCACAATTTCAAAAAAGACACATTTATTGAGATATACGTTTTCTCTAATGCTCATTATAATTGTCTTTAACTTGGCAGGTTCCAAGAACTCGTCAAACATTACGACATCGCCCCTCAAACTGCCGTTCCCGCTGCTGGTACAAGTGCTGCTAAACGCTCAATGACTTCCAACCTGATCCTCAACTCTATTTGTAAGACAATCATTGTTATATCTATATGTTTGTATCCATGTACATGTTGAAATTTTATGCGTCATTTTCATTTTTTTTATGAATAACAGATATCGACTTCAGATTATAGATAGTCATAGTTCTCATTTTCCTACTTTGAAACACCTTTACCATTTTGCTAACTGTGTTGTTTTGAATTGTCCAAACATACATTCTATGCAGCTATGGTTTATCCTTTTATACTGATTTTGTGTATATCATCGTATTTTACTAAATATACTGGGACATTTTATCCTTCAACTGCTTGTGACTAATTAACTGAAGTAAATTATCTGGTTTTATTTGCTGAGCTCGCTGAATAAGAAAGTTGTACGCGGACATATATACGATTAAACTCTTCTTGAGATCCCTTTTTTCCATAATTACAGTTCATTCCTTTTTCCAGCACTTTTCATGAAACATTTCTTTTTCTAATCGGTACAATGTTGACTATTATTTGTCATACAGTTTTAATGTATAAAGAGTGAATCTTAGTCGAACCAGGAGTGTCAAGTTTAATTCCATGACAACTTTCAAGTTCACTGTAAATGTATCAATTTTAGTAGGGTTTTTTTACACTCAGGCGCTTTTCGCGCTTGTAATATTAGGATTACTTGTGATTGTTCTTGTGAAATTTGTCTTCACTAATATAGGTATCCATACTGATGCTATAAGTGTTTAATCCCTTGCAGATCGGACATTTTATCATCGTTTATATAACGATGGACTTTCTTTTCCAAACAAGTTATACACCGGTTTATGAAATATTCAGATACTTAAAATATACCAACGGTAAAAGTCCAATTACCTAATATCTATTTAACTAGATTGTGCGTTTTTGCTCCTTTAACAGCTATAAAGGCTGGTTTGCTACATAACTTTTTCCAAGATTGATCTGTTTTCTTTTCGAATTTCCAGTGAATGTTTTCCACGCTGATGAGATCAAGACCATTGTGACCGATCTGTATCACAGCATGGGATCTGATGAGCGTGAAGGTGAATGTGAGAAGGAGTGCAGCTTTTTCCAAGATTGATCTGTTTTCTTTTCGTATTTCCAGTGAATGTTTTCCACGCTGATGAGATCAAGACCATTGTGACCGATCTGTATCACAGCATGGGATCTGATGAGCGTGAAGGTGAATGTGAGAAGGAGTGCAGCAATCTTATTGAGACCCAGTTTCACGCCGGAACTATCAACACCCTCGGACATACCGCTTGTCCTCTCATCTGTCACTCGTAGGTTACAGATGTTTGTTCTTTCTTAGTATAAATGCTACATTGCAGTGTTGATCCTTTGTGAAGAGATAAAAATCGCTTCTAATGCAATTGCTGACTCCGCCCATATAAATATTTTAATATCTGACTACTGTAAGAGATTGTCTTGAGTTCAATACAATGCCTGCAGATGTAAATTTGTTTAAATTCTGTATTTAGAAGAACGGTAAATGTTGATAATATCCATTAACCCTTTTATCATATCTTTTTAGAATGGAAACAGAAACATAATATTTCAAGAGCTATCTCCCTGTAACAACTGGACGCTACATATAAGACATGCTCATACAATTAAACTAGTTTGATTTAATTTAGTGAATCGTTATTTTAGAAGGTATTTTAATGATGTGCCTCCGTGTGTGTAATTTGCATGAGTGCATATGTGTATGGATGCTGGAGGTAGTGTATTAGAGTCAATAAATTATATAACTGTTCCATCTAAGATTGGTCATTCTCAACAATGTGATTTAAACCGAAGCTTTTGACAGGCATGGTAAAGGCTTGTATACATTATTTCTGAAAAAAAGTCTTGCTGGACTTCTTGAACAAACAATTTAGAAATTAAAGAAATAGAAAATATTCTGAGTGTTTAAATGCCATGGGAACAGACATCAGTTTGAACTATGTTTCTCGGAGTATTTTACAGTTGCTTTAAGGAAACGATTTACTCGGGCAATGATAGTACTTAGCCTCACTTCAGTTGCATCTGCATCGACTCTAAGAGGAGGTACCCCCCCCCCCCCCCCCCCCNGGGGGGCCCCCCCCCCCCCCCCCCGCACACACACACACAAAATACGATGGAATTCAGTAGTGTTTGACCTGCACTAAGATAAGTATCATTAACAAGTTTGTATATGTACAGATTCCAGGAGCTTGTCCATCACTTCGATGTCTCCGCTACTCCAGCACCAACAGGGTCAACCAACAAGCGGGACCTAAACCCCCTGGTGAACGCCGTTTGTAAGTAGATACCAAATGTATCTCTACTGATGTTTTGCATTTAAATAATATCAGGTATTATATTAATTATGACATAAGCTGCGAACTAGCTTAATTTGATTGTTGTTTTGTTTTCAGGATGATCTTCACTGAATTGGGATTATGATATTTTAATAACACAAAACCACACAAAATCTGCATTCAACTCATCTCGTTGAAATCTCACAAATTAATCTCGAAGCAAATGCTGAAATCATTGTTTTCTGTAATTTTTATTCATATTCTCTCAAAAGATTCACTCCATTTTGTAAGTTTACCCGTTTGTTTCATGAATGGTATCTACTTATGTCGATCAATTATAGAAAAATATTTCATCTTGTTAGTCGAATAGAATGCTGTATTGTTAGTCATCATATGACTAGTTAATAAAATGTTGTGCCGTATTCAGTGTGCTTAATCTACATATTATAAACGATTAGATAATATCTCATTTTGCAGAGTAACAATGTTTGAAGTTTAATAAAAAAAGAGTCATTAAAATAGTCCTTGCAGTTAACTTTAGCCAATTGTTATTTAATATTTTAATACAGTCTATGTTAAGACTTGTACATAGTGTAGGTGTAGTCATTGTTCGTGAATAATATCCCACGTAATATATCAATGTACAGGAAAACTCTTGATATTGAAACTGAACCGCTTTTAACAATTTTAATATCAAATAAAACCAAACATTATCCAGTATAACAAAATGTTATTTTCTTATAATTTCTATTACAGTAAACATTTTCCACGTTGATGAGATCAAGACCATCGTGACCGATCTGTACCACAGCATGGGATCTAATGAGCGCGAGGCTGAGTGTGAGAAAGAGTGTAATAGTCTCGTCGATACCCAGTTCAGCACTGGATCCACCAATACATTAGGACACACCGCTTGTCCTCTTGTCTGTCACTCGTAAGTGTAATTCTGTAGTCAGGTAGTCATTTATTAATAATTTAAAAAAAATCCTTTCACAACTGATCATGCCATTATGGTAAAATATAGCCTATATCATGGGATAATTTAATTATTTTTCAATCATTTTCGAATGACAAGTTATATATTCTATCGTAACGTACAAACATATATTTGCTATATCTATTCTACCACATATTTAGTAATTGAGGGCGTGTCAAATAACATGACTTAAACTATCTAATAATCAAAGTCTGGCCGTTCTCTTACGCATGCAAAACTCTGGCCAATGAAAAGACGCTATAAAATTTATTGTTTATGAAACTTAAGTTGACTTTTAAATTGGTTCAGACAAATTCTAAATAGGGCAGGGTATTTCATGTTGCCTATTTGTGTATTCACTCGGTATTCAGGTTGATTATGAATACTTATTTAAAGGATTTTATTTATATTATATTTTTTGTTTGTTTAATTGCTTGATTAGAATAATATCCTATAAAGAGAAAGCTAGATTTTTGTTTAGAGTTAGATAAATTTACTCCTTTGTTTTAATTTATTCAAAAAGAGTAATTTTGTTTATTGTCTGTTACACTGTGCTAGATTGATTAACAAAGAATTTAATTTTAAAATGTTTGACACTGCAAAGTTAATAAGTTAATGCGGTCGAGTAAATGAACACTATATGGAAAGTATATTTTATTCCATAATATCCATAAAAAATGGGCCGTCAAACCTCATTAAAACAAATATATACAGATGAAATAATAGCAACAAGTTAACATTAGGTTTATTAATTGATTGCTTAACGGCCAAGCAACGGTGAAATCATATCGGTCTGACAGCAATAGTAAGTAACATTTTCTTCAATTACAAATCTAAATACACCAAAAAGACACTGAAGAGTAAAACGTTTATCACTGTGTACGTAAGAAGGAAAAATATTAATTGCAAATTAATTTCCCAAGTTTTAATTTGATAGTATAGACCAATTTCACACAGATGTTCGAAAACTATTGTGTGGAATAATATTTTCAAATTAGACATCAAAACATTGGTCTCGACTCTGTCTAAGATCAGCACTTTTGTACATATGTGGGGCATAGCCATATGTTCGTCATTTGAATGTTAAAGGTCTTATCTTCTCGCCGAAGCAACTACACATAAGTATAATAGTATGTCCTGTGTTAAGTCGTGAATGACGACCTTCTCTATACGTTATCTTTGATAAGGATTTTCGAATCCTTTTATTGTTAATATTATCTGACAATATTTGTTGCCAGTGATGTTTTATAAAACTGGGAACAATTGAACATATGACATATTCCGTCAGGGTGCGATGCATTTGTAATGCCGTAGAACAAGGATATAATGTAAAGATAAAAACAAACTGAACATGAAAAAAGTGCTTAAAACGTTTGTCTACAGTACATATTTCACAGCCCCCAAAATGGCAAATTATCAATTTAATGTCAGTGTTTTGCAACTGTATTGGTTCGATACGAATCTTTACGGCTTTGAAACTGTATGTTTATAATATTTGGGTGGTGACAATATTTAAACCATGTAAGCTGATTAAATGCACAATACTTCAATCTCATATAAATTTGAAAAGATTAGAAGAGCATGCAACTGACATTTACTAATATTTATCGAAACAAACCGTTTTCACTGCGATTGACGAATTACAGCTTATACACAACCTGCAGTATTGAAACTTCTCAATCCTTTTTGAACGTGGAATTATTATTTCGTTTGGTTTTATAGGGTTAAGCTTCCTATCATCAGCTAAGTTCAGATAAGGACACGCCTCCGTGTGGGAAATGTATGCGTTAGCATTGCGTGAGGTTTGAAGTTCTAAATACGTTCATGTAGCACGCATTCACCATGACCTGGTGAACTTCTTATCATTTGTTCTACTTAAGTATGACTAGTGTCAGATACAATTTAAAGTTGCAATAGACTGTAAGAGAGCGTCAATTTCAAAATTTGATAAGGCCACGAAGAAATTTGACATTTTTATTCGCCATTTTAATAAGTCTGCACTTTCAATGTCTAAAGGTACATTATATTCATAATAAACACACTTAGCTAGTTATGAAACGTGAAATTAAACAGTACTTTTCCATTAAATTCATACAGTTAGGGGATTTTATGCATCTATTGCTGTCACCTGTGGGATTATTACGTTCATTTTTCCAAACGGGCAACTATTTTGTTATTGTGTTAAATGTAAAAACGCAATCAAAACAGTGATTATAAGCAATTGATTAACAACAGTTTTTCGTTCTAAAAAAAACCCCATATACAATTGAATGTCAGTTAATAAAGAAAGAATACCATAAGTGTAAATATTGAACCCATAATACTTGCGTGACGTCATCTTAGGAAACAATGTCATTGCACAAATAAATTGGGAAAATTCCGATGCTCCAATCCAGAAGGATTTTCCATTTCCTTACCTCTTAATGAGTCTTAAAATCATCGGAAAACAAATGGTTTTGCTTGGTATTGCGTTGGAGACAACAGTATTTTTTTTAATCCTTTTTTGTTTTGTCCTGTTGACTTTAAATTTCGATTTTGGTCTTGCGTGTTGATGCTGCAGTGCATTTCATGACATTTTCATTTTTTTTTGTGTATTCTACCAATCAGATTCCAAGAACTTGTGGGACATTTCGACCTTAGCCCATCGACTGCTCCAGCCACGGGCATGACACCAGTGTAAAGATGCCTCATCAACAAAACGCGAAATTTACTCCTGTACTTCTTTGGTTGATACTTATTAAAATGATTGTTATCTGGTAAATATCATTAGTTTTGTTCACGTTTTATCGACGGACACTACACATTATTAGTATTTTACATATTTCCATATTCTAGTTGGCATTAATTATGAATCACCTCTAAGAAACTGATCATATATTAAAGCTGTTTATTACTTACAGTGATTCTTTAATTTAACATTAAAATATATTGGTTATATTTTTCTTGATAAATAGGAATCCCCCAAAAAACAGATACATTTCTTAATTATTAATTAATAACTAATTTTAGTATTACACTCTTATCGTCCAATCAGCACAGAAAATGTCATTTGGGCCTACGATAAACATGTAAAAGAAAATTACGTAAAAACCCGAACAGTAATAGACAAACGTTATTTTGAAAAGTTAAAGTGACTAAGATTAGTGATATCCTTTTTTTTTTAATTAAACTTTTAAAGTTGTTAAAAATACGAAACATATTTGTTGTACGTGTTTTTTTAAATATTAAAAGAAAAAAACAAGTAATTAATTAAGTAATATAGTACAAAAAGGATTTCATCTCGTGAAAGCCGAATATTTTGGACTCTTACTATTCTGATTCTATTAAACACTCAACTTGATAGGGGGGGGGGGGAGGTAAAATAACTCAATCACTAATCAAGTCTTCCTTGGAAATCTGAATATGATGTTCTTTCCATATGCGAAGTTATAAAAAAAACACCCGAACAGTTGTGGATAAGTTGTGTTTACAAGATTTCTGGAAAGGAAGTTTCATTTGCTAAATCTCACTGGAAAATAGTCAAATATCATGCACAAATACATATGATGTACGATCATTGTGCCTAAATCAACAAAAATCTAACAAATAGTTTAGGAGTTTTGCTTCCGAAGTTAATGGACGCTCGGAAGAACGACAGGATGATACCTATATGCCCTTGAACTTCGTTTGCAGGGAGTGTAAAAAGGTTATTTTAATACGGATAAAAATGAAGGGAATCACTCATCATATTTTTGTTGGGGATAATCTTTAATTTTGTCTTTAACGAATAATGATTAAAAAGTATATTCAAATATTTTCAACTGCGTTTGGCTTGTACATATTAATTTTACAAAATAATTACTAAATCAGTTTCAATTTACCTTCTTTCAAGGATTTAAATCCATATTATAATTAAATTTTCAAAATCTTTTCTTTTCGTGCAACTATCCTTTTTACAATGGAAAAATGTTATATAAAACAGAAATGAACACGAAAATGAATAATGAGAACTAGTCCAGGTGAGTCATTGACGTCAGTCAAGGAACACCTTTGACAGCTGGAAGATCACACAAAACTTCAAGGATAAATATTTCGTGATCTGTAACCACGTGCTCAGCTGTCCTATAATGAGGTCAGAAAATATAGATAAACGTTGTCACTCGGACAGTACAACTCTGTTCTATACCAGTACTAGGTTGTTTATTTATAGATTAATTATACATTTCTTCCATCTATATGTTTGATATTGAACACGGCTAAATAGACTGCTATACTCAAACGTACGTTGCTCAAAAACTGCTTTCGATATTCTTTTTTTAATTCCGTTATGTTCATCTCAGAGATGCAGTTTACTTCTCAGTTTTCATCTAAACTTCATCTAACAAATAACAATTTTAATATTTCAACTTAAAAATCACCATAATGCAAAATTATATACTCTGATAACACAATTATTTCATTCATTACAAAACAATTGGTCACAAAATATTGTATATATAAATCAAAATATAACAGCTAAACTATTTTGATATCTCAAATATAAATATGATATGGTCGTACAACTATTTAATATGAAACCAAATTATAAAAGTACAACTAGTTTTATGAATATACCAATTGATGTAGCACAATTGTTTTAGATATACATGTATACAGTTCTACAATGTGATTCTTCAACTATTTTTGAAATAAACATGCATGATAGAACATAGAACTACAATTTTATAGATGAACCAGCATATGATCGCAGATCGCAAAACATATCTATACACACAATTTCATTAAAATACAAACATGAGATCCAATATGGATATTGGCTCTCACCATCGCACGGTCTTCATCAGTTTTATGCAAGTTTGATGTTTCTCTTACCGAATGGGTTAATAGTCTCGTCAAAAGTAAATACATCTTGTGGTTACGTTCGATTTAAATACACACAGCTAGTTTGGCAGGGACCTTTCACAAATAGGTTGTCGTTTGTCTTTTAAATAGATATTAATGTGTTAGATATATATATATATATGTATAGTAAGGAAGATTTCTGTTACCCATATTTTTTCTGATAGTCATAGTTTTTTTATAAAGTAACCGAGACCCCGAAAAATATGCAAAACTAATTAAGCCCAAAAGAAAATATGCAAAACTTAAACACAGGAAGATGTTATCTTGTACAAAGGACATAAACCTATGAATTTCTGGAAAATCTGTCAATTACTTCTTGAAAACAAAACGAATATAATAACTGTCAAAATTTGAAACGGCTACCTTTACAGTTTCAAAATGAAAAATGCATAATAATGTAAAACATTTTTGGACAGTTAGTTGGTTTGGGAGGTAAAGTCTCATAACAGTCAAGATAATACGACGACGGGTGTATAGGGAGACACTACAAAATGCGTGGGGCACAAATCATTATTGGTCTCTCCAACGTCCTCCTTATAGAAGACACGAAAAAACCCTCTGATTTTGCAGTTGAATACATGTGATCTATTGTTTCCCCTAACGTGTACAGAGAACAGTTATTTCAAGTACTTCTTGAAAAATAGCAGTAACAAACTTGAATTGTCAAAATGGCTACCAGGCGATTTGTTTGTTTGGAGTTTAACGTCGCAACAGTCAAAGACGGTGATGTTGATCTTTCGATTATTCTCAATGTTTAACTTGCACAGCAGCAGACCAATATAACATTTGAGAATGATTTGTCAAGTAGTTTTTGAGAAGCATCGATAAAAATCTTCATTATTTTTATCATTAGATTCTTTACGGCCCATCAACACAGAAGAGATGATAAGGGCTAATACACGGTTGATTTAACATAAACAAAGAAAACGTAATCGACGGGCGTCAATTTGAAAAGTATGGACGGTATGGCTAGTAATGCTTTTTGGAGATAGATATATTCACTATTTACAAATAGATTTTCATATTTTCAAATTATTCCAAAAAGAAAAAATAGTTTTTTTTTCTCGTGTTGGCTGCAGGTCAATGCACTCAAATAACAGGTGTTTTACTAAAAAATGTTAGTGACATTCTATGCGTTCAGGCTGGTCGGTTAGGTTTAGTTTCATTTGGTTAAAGTCATATTAACAGAAACATGTAACACCAATAAAGGACGTGCCTTTTCTGCAAAGTACAGTTGTGGGACTTTTTTGTGTTTTCGGGTTGGTTGGTTATTCCGGGTTTAACGTCCTATCAACAGTTAATGTCATTTAATGCCTCCATGTGTGTTTTATTTGCCTGCATGTGTTTGTAGGAAGTAGGGCATGGTGGTGTAATTAACTGCTTGTAAAAGCGCGGATCTGATGCCGGCGTTAAAGTTCTACCTCACTGAAACACAATTACAAAACCAACCAGCCATGTTATTCTGTAAACGTGTAACCAATTTCATGCAATTTCTCTTCTGACTGAAAGTTAAGCAGATAACAACAATTTCTACTTTGAAGGACTTGGATGCGCGTCCTTGCAACTTTGGGGAAAGAATGGGTCTGCTCCATTCCACTGCATGTCGTAAAAGGATACTTATGTTGGGCCCCTGCAGATCGGGTTTATTTCTGCTGAGGGACATTGACGAATCTAAAATAAATATGCTGCCCTCATTGCAACATATGGGATCTTTATATTTTCTCTACTTTCTAACACATTATTTGTTTCCAAACATCTCGATAGGTAATACTTCATTTTTAATCGAAGTATTAAGCGTTCGTCTAATGCGCTCTGTCCATAGGCCTAAACATACTAAGTCCTTAACTAGATCTGTCACCGAAGGGGATGATAAATATACCCTCCACATACACGCAAAATGCATCATATAACTGGAAATGTCTTTTTCTGTATTTTGGTTTAAAATATCGATCCAATATCTTTTTTTTTAGTTTGGGGGTTGGCTCCATAATCAATCAATTTGTCGTCGAGAGCAAATTCCCCCGCCAAAGATTGAGGAAGTGTGAACAGAGTCACATATACTCTCCAGTTTCTAGGCTTATTCAAAACACAGAGAAGACTGCGTGCGATCAGGATAATATAATACTTATAATAACAGATGCGGAAACGAGATTTTTGAAATCGGCAGAAAAAAGACAAACTCATAGTTACATTGTAATAAGTTTTAAGACGTTTTTATAATAAAATCTTATGGATTAGGCCAAAAGACGAAGGAAGGGTTGGGAAAGGTCCAAAAGCGCAAAACCATTTCACAAGGCACAACAACTTATGGTACTGTGATTACGCAAAAAAAGTTTTAAGGATTTTTTGTTTTCACGTAAAGGGGCATTACCCTCTTAAAGAGGTTTGAAACGCAAAATTCTTTCAGAGTGTACAACTAAATAAGACTTCTTCCACTACACAAACAAATCAAAGAAATCTATTGTAAAATGAGCAAAAGCATGACCGGACAAAGCGTTGTATTACTTTTACGTAAAGGGACATAACTCTCGTTAAAAGGTCCGAAACGCAAAATTGTTTCTGGGGGCACAACTACATAAGATACTGCTAATTCACAAATAGATCAAAGAAGGAACTATTTCCAGCTATGTTAAATTTACATAAGAGCCTGCCCCCTCGTAACATTCGTTTCAGAAGTGCTACGAGATTTATGCTGCTGTATTTACTTTTTTATTTTGAATTATTACTTTGAATTACTTTCTAATTATTTAGATGATTAATCAACCTTATTACGGCATTGGGGTCTTTCATGTGATGCTGCAATAATATATTTATCATCTAGAATGTGACGATAATCGCACATTTTGTGAAGATTTTAATGTAAAAAACAGGATTTTCATACTTTTTATAGTATTAAGAAGTCGTGTTCTTTTAAATAAGTATGCGAAAATTCAGTTCAAAATAAGTGGTGGAAAATATTCATTTAGCACAACAAATATCCCTTTGTAGCACGTAGATGAGGAGCTTAGACACCTCCCTGGCGTCAACCAGAAAGCAATGCACTTGATTACAGGGAATTGATAATTAAATTAGTTGCAAGCCTAAAAACAACCTTTCTGTTCGTGTTAGGTCACAAAAGATTCCAAATTCAGATTTGCTCCATAACTTTGCATGATTGATAAAGTGTTTGTTAACAAATGATTTTGAAATCAAATGTATTATCCTTGTCACTTTTAAGGATTTCTTCTTGTACATTTTGTTATATTTTTTTAAACATTTTATCATCAGTTTTTTGTTTTACGCTGTTTTAGGGGGTATTTCATGCTCATTTAATATTCATCTCATAATGAAGAGTAATTGTAATTGTGAAAGTTGCCAACGTCCGAAGGACTATATAAGGTGTCTGCACAAAACAAAAAATAATTTTATTGGCAATGACCTGAACCCATGTAAAACGACCCTAGCTGCAAAGCTTGGACAGGTTTGTCCAAAGAACAATTTCCCAAAATTCATTCGTAGTTGAAGCCATTTCTTTCTTCTTTAGTATTTACCAAAACTACACAGAATGCTCTTTTACTATTTTGGGTTAAGTTGAAAACTGATATCTCTTTCGTATTCAAGCATTTAAAAACAAAACCTTCGTTCTGTAGTACAAACATTGAATAAATCCATAGTTCCAGTGTTTCATTGTCCTGACCATTTGAGTAGGGAACATCAGACACATTCTTTGAAGACAGAGTGACTGCCATACTAGATGATGCATATATATATTCATAAAAAGTGCTGACTTTCAGTTTCTCGTGAGGTTGTTATAGTTATTAAATTAAAAATTATAATGATAACGTGTTGATTTTTTTTTAAAAAACATTCAATATGGAGAGCACAGAGAAAGACGTGTACACTTGTACTTTATTATCATTATCTTAACGGCCTATCAATACAAAAAATATATTCTTTAGAGCTATTTAGTTGTTAAAGGAAACTTGTAAAGGAAATGACATCAAACAAACGAAAAATAAAAGACAATCGTTTGCTTGAATATTTTAAGTGGCTAAAGTTATTGCTTCTTTATCAACAATTTTCATGTAGTCAAGAGTCGTAAAATACTGGGTTGTTTTTACGTAAAGAAACTTGAAACTTATATATGGTTTGTGACATGTTATAAATTCAGGTTGTCTTCTTCTTTCAACAAATAATAATGGCCCATTTGAATACAGGAAGGGATAACTTCGTCTCCGTGCCTTTCTCGATAATCAGGAAAGCTTTAACCGATTGCAGCTTTTATAAAGTGTAAGTTATTTTCTCCGCATTGATTCCAAGTATTATATCACGTTGAAATTACAAAGTTTGTTATATGCGGTTTGAAATCTAAAAAAATTTGTTTAAAATCAACAGGTTGTAGCAATAATATCGCTTCTGTGTAGCAATCTACCTTTTATCTGGAATTCCAAGATGTGTACTGTTTAGACGATCAATTATATGTTGTATAACAAAGGATATTCTTTATCTTTAAATATAAGATAACAGAAAGACATCGTGGACATCTGTTGTTTTTTTTGCCCTTTCGGCATGTATGACGTGCACTTTACACTTTATAAACCGCACGCAGTCCCTTGTTCGGCCTATTCCTGCATTCTTATATTGGTAAGTCTTGAGGCTTTGGTCATAATAAGTAATGTGTACGACCAATTCGGCTTTTGTTTCATTTGATTACTTTGTTTTACAGAGCTCGATATTACCTCGCAAAAGTTCTATGTTATAATTTTTTAACATCTAACTGCAACATTGGAATCTTTTGCATGTATATTATACCTTTATTCCTAACAACCTTCTGTTTCTTAGCGCCTTCATTAACAATATCTACGTAAAGTAAAGAACGTTCGCACAAATGAGAAAGCAATTCGTTCTTCCCCAGGTCGGGAAAAATCGGCCCCTACAGAATCAGGTTTTTTTCTTGTGTCTCTTCTTCCGGGACGTTGAAAAGAACACACCTGCTGTTAGCCATTGCATATTGTATTTGGCAACTAATGTTAGAACCCTGCAGATTTGTTTTTTGTTTTCGAATGTGTCTTAGGCATCCATCGTCTTCATATGACCTTGTTTTTTTGCATTGACACTTAACCTAAAACAATCAGAGATATATTGAATGAATATATTGTTCTTTGATGCGTGTCCTCAATTTCTGACAAGTTTCCCCGATGTATGTAAGGTTACAGCGGTTACGGGTAACCCGGTAGACCACACCTGTCCTTTCATCCTTCTGCAGTTTGTCTTTCGGGTGAAATTATATAATATATGTGGTCGCATGGGCGTACAGATTTGATGTTATGTGCAACACTCTTGAAGGTGCTTCATACACTTCCTTTGTGTATGGCACATAGGACATGACGTTAGTTTTTGTGATTGAACGTTTTTGTTTCTTGGGTCTTTTTGGATTTATATTTTATTCGATCTTCTACCTTTCCTTATCGACCGTTCGGGGTTTTCACATGATGTCTGTTCGATATGTCGCTTTTGTCCATGTCCATGTCTTCCTGTTCAGTTACGATGATTATGTATCTGTCCATGAATTAAAAAAGAAGTAGTGTTGAGTTCAAACACCAACAACTCAATGATGTTTTCATCAGGAATACTTGTTCTCTATCAATATAAAACCGTCCCTCTGACTGTCGCAGTATTAAAGTGCTATTTTTCAAAATGTCTCAATATGATATCAGACTTAACTGACTCGGATAATTGTGGCTTAGTGAGTTATTTTCAGGAGTTAATAGTCGAGACACCGGTTATGTGCAATCTTTGCTTTACAACGGAAACAGAAGGCAAACTAAGTTTTCAATCATTACTTGTGTTGAGAACTAAATTAGTATCTAATATTTAAACCAAACTGATAAATCTCACTCCAAGGTCTTTGTTTGCATTCAACTGTCTTAACCTTTCCCTTTTTCCACAGTCACTTTACTGTCAATACGCAAATCACAATGCAGTTGGCCGTTTTCCTTGTTATTGTCCTGCCACTGGCAATGTCCGCGCCGAATAAGGAAAGGGCTTTCTCACTCAACCCTCTCCTTCAAAGCATTAGTAAGTAACTGAATTATACAAATATGCTACAACTTTTTCTGAATCAAAACTGCAAACCTTCTCATTGTATGTTACACATCACGCTGAACACCACGTTGTTGACTTAAAGTGTTTCATTGACTTAACATTGTGGCCGTACAAACTCCTTAATCTAGACTCCCTTTAAAATTCGTCCCCATGTACTTTTAAATATCTTTGTAACATTTACTTTTCATGAGCACGTAACAGCTATGTCACATGCATGATAAGGCACATGCACCGAATCAATTTAATTTATCCATATCAAAACTAGCATTTGTTGTTTTCGGTTATACCCGTCTTACTTTCCTTAGTTCTCTAAGTTTATCTTTGTGGCTGATCACATATGTGTCAATGGGCGTGCTTGCATGTTCTATATATCCCTGCAACAGTCTACATGTCAAGCAAGGCACAGCTATAACCCGATTATAGGATTTGACCTTAACTGAACCTTTTCATTTATTACCTAATCATTGGCCGATTTTGTTACATATATCACTTCTAGCACAAACACAATCTCTTGAGGAGACAATACACCAACATCCCGCCTTCAGCACATATACATTACACATATGGAGGCATGCTATTTTAATACCATCTTAGTTTTTAGGACACTTAACACTATAGAGCAAACAAATCCTCCTCATACTCGCTTAGTCAAGCATAGATGTAGTTATCCTACTATTGCAGGTTCGGGGAAAGAATAGATTTGCAGTGCCCCACCGCATGATCACGAGATGCGACTAATTATGACCCCCCTGCAGAATCGGAGTAATTCGTCTATGTCCGCTAAAAGCGACATGAAAGATACCAAAATTGATATACTGCCCCCATTGTTACACTTTGGATTTTTTCCCCCCTATCGTTTCTGTGTTCTTTCTTTTCTATCTACTTTCTGTTTCAGGCGGTGTCGACCAATCCTGAACTCATGCGCGACTGACATTAAATATGAAATCATGGTGCTTTTCATGCTAGTTATCGCAATGAACAATTGGTGTGAAATCGAATATGTAAGTCATTTGCTTTGTCAGTGACTGTGCTATGTGAACGTGTTATACCAAATAAAGCTCATACATTTGATCTTCTGTTTCAGTGAATATATTTCACGCAGATGAGATTAAGCTGCTAGTTACAGATCTGATTGATCAGCTCGGTTCTGATTCCAGGAAGTCACAATGTAGCCTTGAATGTAACAAGCTTGTAGACACCCAAGTCGATGCAGGCACCGTCAACACCATTACGCATGCAGCTTGTCCTATGGTTTGCACATCGTAAGTATATATTTTTTTAAAGTCAACACTAGATCCGCAATTTAACCAACATACCGATTCAAACACTTACACACACACATTTCACTAACAGAGGCACGTCCTTAAATGATTTCGTGTTGTTTGTTGCTGATAGACAGTTAAGGACATTCAGATGCATAGAACAATAAAATTTACGTTTACAGAAGGAAAAAATATTGAATATGAAGGGTTAAATATTAAATACACAGCAATATTAACAATTGATAATAGCATGATATTATATCTGTCTGCAACAATCAATTAAATGTTGATAGTCTGATATTAATGACAGAAACAGTACCAAATAAATATTTTTCCATAGATATTACACTATATAATTTATTACATATTTCTTTAAAATCAGCACTGGCGAT
Organism: Mizuhopecten yessoensis; assembly: GCF_002113885.1. Classification (NCBI taxonomy): domain Eukaryota; kingdom Metazoa; phylum Mollusca; class Bivalvia; order Pectinida; family Pectinidae; genus Mizuhopecten; species Mizuhopecten yessoensis. The sequence goes on from NW_018404434.1 coordinate 127,366, forward strand.
CATAAGATGTTTGACAGTAAATGGTCGGTCACAAACATGACAAATAAGGTTGATTTTCATTTTGTTAATTGTAAGCAAGTGTCATGTAGGTATGTCCTATGCTAAGTCGCGAGAGGACAATTCCTCTCTGCTGTCATAAAGCATGAAACCACAATATGCTGAACTGAAAAATAACTAAATTGTTTCTTCGGACCATTTACATTTCAATGAACACTATAGGAAGACTTGTCTTAAAGTTAATTTTGATTTATTTCACAGGTTACAGGAGCTTGCTCACTTGATGCATATTCCACACCCTACTCCTAGCAGTGCTACAACCTATTAGAAAGGCTGGTGATGTAGACCTGATGAAGTTTGTTTTATCTTCTTAAAGATAAATAAATAAACAGATTACCTAAATTAAACTGTTGTACCTCATTTATTACTTTCATTTGCAATATCAGAAATTCAAACAAAAACAGACGTTCACATAACGAAGGATTTTAACTTAAAGTTAAAGATTAAAATGTTTAATAAGAGTCTAGCTCTCGGGCGCCGAAGGCTCTTTATTAAAGCTCTTTAATGGTAACACATGCGTGCGTAAATAGAGTTGCCTCCCCTTTCTACAACTTGCCTTTAATTGTTTTCGTCCGGCAGTAGACGTCCAGTGGGGAAACAGGAAGTGTATTCTTGAAGCAAAGACAATTGTGTTTCAACCCATACATGAACATCTTCATATAGTATTGAAAACAATACCCATGTTTTATTACTTATTTATTTAGGTAAAAACTAATATACATTCAGAGCGAAAAATATCTATCACATACATTTTGATACTAGCAGGCGTGAAACGTCGATCAGAGATTATCATACTTTGACGTCACAAGCACTTCACACTCCATCGGCCTTCATCGGTTATTTCCGGAAGGATGAAAAATAACCGGGAAATCTTGGAAATGATAGCCGTTGCATTTATCTCTTTCGATGCTTCATGACTTTTTAATTTCAGTTTTTGCCACAGGCACAAAAAGTGAATACGGGGATGTTTTCTGAAGATCCTTTTTGTCATCAACCATGTTTTTTTTAAATTTTCTACCGGGAGATATTTTCAAAAAGAGACGCATTAAACCAATAGATCAACATGTACATTTATTTTTCATCGTCTAAATTTTCATCGATTTCGATTTGTTGTGTATATGAAAGAAATAATTAACATTTTTGAAAGTCTGGTTATAGTCTTTACATACTTTATGTATGCATCAACACTCATAAAAGAAACAATGGATAATTCATTTATGTCGAAATCAACAATAATTGTCCAGACAACGAACCCGAGTTCAACGCCATTTTTCAGCAACGTATCACTTTTTCACAACGCATGCCGATTTATAACTAGTTAAACAGACATAAACTCTTTAATTTTATTTGGCATCTTTACCTGGCAAACCTCAGTGACAGTTACAAAACTTGAAATTCAATCCGGTGTTTCAGGATAGAACAGGAATTTTAAATATCGATATAACGACAATCTCAGTTACATCAAAGTATTACAATGGTTTTTTTTTTAATTTCTCTTTTTTAACTAACATCTCTATACATTTACTTTTATTAACTTATCATCAAATATGAAATAGGCACTTTTGTCTATAGCAATTACAAAACAGTTTTTCCCCAACTTATTTCAATCATTCTTTTTGTGACCTGACGGAAGCACTCAGAGGATGTAATTCTTAATGTGGGAGGAAGCCGGAGTATCCGGATAAAACCCGCGTGGTCGGGCAGGTAACCGGGATTGAATCCGGCCATCTTGGTGAAGACGAGCGCGCTATCCACTGCGCCACCCAACCCATCATATACGTTACGGACAAGAACAACTATCTAATTTAGCTTTGGAAATGGCGTCATTGATGCTTAAAAAATATATATATTACAAATACATTTTTACCAATCATCAACAATACAAATAATTTGCATACGGGGGACCGGGGCAAGTTCGGCCACCCCTGATATTTTTGTTTTTTAGCTAATATTTACAACTTTAAATATCTTAGCAGTTTAGTTGGATGGGCATTCACACGAACAAATGGCAAAGAAAACTCTAATTTAAAATGACTTAACTGGAGAAAATTGCTTTTTGAGAGGGTAGAAAGAAAATCAAGACCTCGCTTCTAGTTATGCGAACTTTCTGTCAATGGAATTGCTATTTTTGTACGGTCAAACGTGTAACACATATACATAAAAGCCAAGCCAAGCACTCACTTCTATATTGCTTAACGTAAGAATTTGTTGAAATATTAATTTGGGCCCGGACAGTTTCGGCCAATGATACCGTGGCAAGTTCGGCCCATGTGACACATAAAAAGTCGTAAAAATTGGCGGAAAATCTGACGTAGCATGCTTTATAACGTTATAATTAAGCTGACTCCAATGGGGCCGAGTTTACCCGAATGCCTGTCCGAACTTATCCCGTGGCGGGGCTCGATCGGCTATCCGAGCATCCGACAGGGAAAATTAAATAATGTTCAAAAACGGACGTGCTGCCAGTATTCAAAAACGGACTTTAAAAAAAGGGCCGAATTTGCCCCGATCTCCCCTATTGTTATGTCGGTCTTAATCTCATTAGAGTTTATGTTTTATTGTTATCCCTCGACTAGCCGACTTTAAATAAATTTTATCTTACCTCATTCTGAAAGCAGTATTATCTCATTCTGAATCAGTAAATATCAGAGATCAACAAAAGCTTCGCTCTTTTAAGGCTTTGCCTTTTCATAGTATATGCGAACGAAACAATATCAAACAGGTTGGTTGTAATACATGTGCAAAAAAACTTGAAAAAAAAGATTAGGTTAAGTATTGAGGGGTGTATAATACATGTAGGATATTTATTGTTAATATGCAATACTAAATTAACATGATTAATTATGCAATTTCAATGCGTAATCTTTTTAAAAAAATGCGTCTTGGTTCTCTTGTTCAGATATTTATCTTTCAAAGAGACGAAGGGGGCTGTTTCTCGTTATGGATGTAGAATGTTCCTATGTGTCTAAGCTCGGTCACTTCTTGGCCAATTTTTTATCAGTTCTTGTAAGCAATAGCAACCGGTCCGACTAACTACTGGATCACTCTTCCCCTCCGCACTAAAAATCAGATAAGCAAAAATCACTATTATTGAATATTATTCACCGTTTTATGGAAGACTTTTATCAAATGTGAATTGAATATATTGATTTGTTAAAAAAGTTAAATTGTATCGATATTTTTGTGTTTATTTTCACAAACTATATTTGTGTTGGGGAAAAATCACGAGACAACTTTCCGTGGGCAATTTCATGGACTGTTCTACCTCTTAAGCAAACACCGCTAAATTCGAGTTTAGAAATGTGATCCATTCTATGTTATGGTCCTAAATCACGGAACAGGATTGCAGAAAATTTATCATAACGCGCGTTATTCATTTTGTATTTAGTCCAGTTCCGTGTTATAGATCAGTAACACGGAACAGAATGCTGTTTAATGCTTAAATAGTTCCATTCACCATGTACGTCATTGGTAAAATACACAGACACACATATATACTAGCCAAGTACACAGACCCGGAATGCCTGTGTAGCGCTAAGTTTGATGACAGGACATACTAATTAGATTATATATAGTTCGTTTAATATTGTCACCTTGTCAGAGAAATACTACATAAAAATACCAAATATCGGCATAAAAGCTCGACCGTTAGAAGGTTAAAGTAAACAGTCAAGTCTGCTTTTCCAATTGATATAATAAACACTAATTTCAATGTTATTTACCTAATCTTGTTCAATGATTTATTGAATATAGACTTTAATGTATCAAAGAAAAAAAATGTAAAATGTAATGGTCCATGTATACCTAATATGTATCGGTGAGCGACCAATACCGACGCAGTTATAATGACCAGTGTGGTACATTACTAATGTACCACACTTGAATATACCATAAGAACCAACACATACTTATTCTCCTCTTTTGCTACATTTGAATTCTGCCAGGAGACCTTACTGAAAATATTTACGTTTTGAATTATAATTCAAACACGGAAGCGACATGTTCGTAATTATATGTAGATCTCTCCTTGCAACAACCCAGCTTTTTTAGTAAGTTTTTGAGACGCGAATGAAACCAAACATAAGAAGAAAACACTCACATTTCACATGTAGTACTTTGATATATGAATATTTTTAGACTTGCACAAGTTCCTCATACATTGATAGCGGTCAATAGATAGCTGGAGATAGTGAGAAATATACATCTTTTGATATACAATGCTATCAAAAGATTACATGAGTATCTTTATCTAAACCATAAATATAAAATGAGAACAAACGGAGAAAAAGAATGTAGACATGAAAAAACAAAATGACAAAATTTCAAATGACCATATTCCGATTTAAAACTGCATGTATTCATTCTTGTAAAACATAAATGGGAACAACGATGAGCCGTGAGTATTATTAATATTTAATTTAAGAATATTATAAAATTAACGCTGCCATTAGCAGAGGAGCAACAGGAAACGAAAGGAAACGGGATATACGCACATTATGAGGTGACGTTAGGTTTGGTTTGCTTTTATTTTATTTAACGTCTAAACAGCTCAGGTCATTTAAGGACGTACCTCCATGTGTGTTGAATAAACGTGCACGTGTGTACATGGTATGTGTGCCGGAGTCGGGGTATGTAAGTGTACTTGCCTCCTTGTGATTAGCGCGAATGAAACAACATTCATTGTTGCACAATTCACGGTCGTTAGAAATGATCTGTAACCGGTGCATGGTATACATGTCAGTGTACAAAACATGGCAGAACTTTTCTGGGTTTCTTCTCTGCTAAAGATGAAATATTCACTGTTAATATTTAAAATGTTACATGGTTTTTTTTCATACAGTTTCATGAAATGTATCATAATAAAAATCCAGCTTATCTGTCAAGCTTAGTCCATAATAAAATATCAAAAAGCCATAATCACAACACAATAATTCGTATCATTTACGTTCAATTAACAGTAGAACCAAAACTTACAAAGACTCATTTTTGAATTTCTCAATGCAATTATTGAATGCATTACCTATAGATATTCGTGAAAGTATATTTATTCTTGAAAATCCGTCTGTAATTGTTATTAAAAGATTACTTCAAAAAGATAAAATAGTGGTCCCTTCATATTTCAATATTGAAAATAGAAACCTACAAATACTACATACAAGATTAAGGTTAAAATGTAGTAATTTGAAACAACACCCATATATAAGAAATGCAAAGGTGAGCCCATTATGTAGATGCGGACTTGTCAAACGTAGTTACAACATTTCATTAATATGTAATAATTTCTCTAGAATAAGACTAATAGAATTCATCCCTGATGTGAGGTATGTATAAGGTTATTCAAACCCAAGGGATAAAATATTGACGTCACGAACAAAAGAGTGACCCCGAAAGGTCACTATAATTCCTCCTCCAGTCTGCGCGTGTAAGCCATCTAGACCCGTGGGTCAGATAGAATTTTCCAGATACCGCCGGAAATGCGGATATCTCGGTCTAGTATGCAAGAAAAAGTACTATGTAATGCTTAAACATTAATCTTACTGGAAATACTTTACTGTGGGGAAATACTGAGTATTAAATACAGAAGAACAAAGATATTTTTTTGTCATTTTAGTAAATGGTTTATAATTAGTTAATCCTTATTTGTTTACAAGTACATGTACGACCCTTTTATTGTAGTTATTGAGGCACGGTAGTCTAGCGGTAAAACGCCGGGCTCGTGACCGAAGGGTTGCGGGTTCGGGTCACGTCGCGACACTGTGCTGTATCTTTGAACAAGATACTTTACTCCGCTTGTTCCAGTCTACTCAGCTGTAAAAATTATAACCACGGGTAATAAATTGTGAACCGCTTTTAGACGACCTACGAATTAAGTTGTGATTAAGCGATATATAAGAACCTGGAGTTGTTAATTATTATAATTCTTAATTCATCAATTTTATATTGTATATTGTAATCGAAAGTGTTGTTTTTTTCTTTAATACATTATACCGAGAAGCAAGCGCATCATAAGTACATGTGTATGAGTGTTTGAGCATGTGCATGCGTACGTGTACGAGAGTGCCATCGTCCGTCCGTCCGTCCGTCCGTCTATAGGTGTGTGAGTGCAAGTGTGCGTGCACTTCAATACCAAACGTAAAGCACTGGTTCAATTTCAATTTTCAGCACGTGTACATTTGCAATAAATAAGACATCATCTTATTCAAATTAAAAATTTAGTTGAGGTGTCAACAGTCGCCAAGAATTATTTGCCTGTAAAATAAACACTTGGATGAGGAATTAATATAAGATGCAAGCCTGTTTTCGAATCCCTGTGTAATTATTTATATGGAATTAAACATGTTTTAATATTAAATAAATACTGTTTAAACTGAGTCCCTGTGACAACTGTTACTAAGTGCATACAGAATATACGCCCCTATAACAGAATATTAAGCTTCTCGACTGGTTTAGATCATCTTACTAATCTTAGCCGTTTGCTTGTTTTTTTTAGATATATGCTCAGCTTTTTGAGCTTCGTTTTGACGCATAAGGTCCAAAATAAAGTTCAGGTATCTGCAGGCCATTCATTTTGAACTAACAAATACATTTCTATACAAAGAGGCACGGCCTGTAATGACCTTGCTCTATGTATAGGACGTCAACCCCCTTGAGCCAAACCAAACCATATTTGCACTTAAAGATAACTATGGCAAAAGTATTTCTATAGATAAAAAGTCAGAAGATTTCGGTAATCGCTCGACTCGCGGACAACTGTCACTTCTCAGTGGGTGTGATTTGCCCTTTCTCATAAACGTCACGTATCAAATTCTTTATAAACCGAACACAGCCCATTACTCGACCTATTCCACCTCTGGTTCTTTCATTGGTAAGTTCTTTAACTTTTGTAGTTAAGAGTTACGAGTTTGACAAATCATGTTTTGTTTCTTATAGATTATAATTTTGTTTGAGTTTTTGAGTTCAGAGTCCTCACTACAGCCAACGTCATTTACGGATGGCCACCGAATGTTTAATGAACTCGGTAAGAGCTATGGTAGTGTCTTTATGCTCATTTGACCAATAGTTTGTCCCTTTGTTCGTTGCTGAACATTACATCGCAGAAGAACCACTTCACTGTCTATCGAAAAATAAAATTCAGTTTTGCCTTTTTGTCTTCAAATATCATATTATTACATGATTATTATATGGTTTTGGGTCGTGTATTCCTTCCCTGTAAATAAACGGACTCACGTTTAATTTTAGGAATGACTTACAAGGCAGTTTAGGAAATGGGTAACTGTTTCAAAAGTGGTGGATTTCGCTCCAACCTCTACAGTGTTTATGTTATATTTCAGTTGGTTTTTTTGTTTTAGTTTCCATTGTCTTTTCTTCGGACGTGCAGAGGAAAATTCGTGTATTTCTATTCTAGGCTAACCTTTGCGTCTATACGCGACTGATTTGGTTCAATTTCATTCTTTCGCTTTGTCTATTGGTATAATTATATACTTAGCAGAGAGTCTGATGGTAGAGTCCACACTTCGAATTTCTATAATTTGCACAAAGTTTGAATTTTGTCTGTATAACTTAATTTTTACATGTAATTGTGATATTGTTGGTATGGTTCTAAGATAACCATAGAGTGTACTTTTACAAATACTTGTGTTATTAATATCTTTTATGGCCTTCTATGGTAATTTATGTATAACTAGAATCGTACGTGATTTATATATATATATATTTACCACCTCTGTTTGTTGCGGACTGAGAAAGGAATAAACCTGTTGTAACACACTGTATATTGCAAAGACAACTAAATTGAACACCCTGCAAAACAAGACATCCTTGTCTGCTCATGCATCAATCTTCATACGACCTTGGTTTTTATGAGGATATTGCACCTGAAACAAGCAAATACACATACATTGTATATATGCGAGGTAGTTCAATATTTGTTATCAATATTTAAATGTGTAAACGGTTTTATTTTACCACAGTACACTTTGCCGTCGTATACGCAAATCACAATGAAGTTGGCCGTTTTCCTTGTCATTGTTCTGCCACTGGCAATGTCCGCGCCGAATAAGGAAAGGGCTTTCTCACTCAACCCACTCCTTCAAAGCATTAGTAAGTAAACTCACGTGTTCGTTATTTTGTTTATTTGATTATATGGGATCTTTTCTTTTCTTTTTTTACGTCTTAACAACCATTTGTCTGCCCAAGTGCCTGCTTGACAGTACCCCCCACGCTACGCCTTTGTGTTGAACGTTCGCACAAGCGGATAAAGCAACGTGTTCTGTCTCCAGGCCGAGACATACAAAGGTTGTTATAAATTGTAGTTGTTAATCCCTTCTTTATATGTAGCATTTTGGAAAAGCATCATTAATATTTTCTGAATTGATTTTTACTTTTCTAATTTCTTGTTGTAAAATCATTAAGAATGAACTGAATTACACAAATGTGCTACAACTGTTTCTGAATCAAAACTGTTTACCTTCTCATCGTATGTTACACAACACCCTGAACACCACGTTGTTGACTTAAAGTGTTTCTTTGACTTAACATCGTGGCCGTACAAACAGGAAACATATCCCTATTCTGGAATAGGCTCTCCCTCCCACCATGCAGGATCTCCCAAAAAATAGTAGACATCATTTCAAATATAGTTTTGGAACACAACAGAAAACGTAAAAGTACAGTGATAATAGAGTTACAAAAACAGACACATAGTTGTAAAGCACAACACCTGCTCTACCCGAGCAATCCTTGGCCTCTCTAGCCGAGGCCTTCTCTGCCGAACTATCTCTCTAGAAACTCATACACCCGAACCTCAACTTCCAACTCCTTAATCTAGACTCCCTATAAAATTTGTTCCCAAGTACTTTTAAAAATATTTGTAACATTAACTTTTCATGAGCACGTAAAGGCTATGTCACATGCATAATTAGGCACATGCAACGATTCAATTTAATTTATCCATATCAAAACTAGCATGTGTTGTTTTCAGTTATACCCGCCTTACTTTCCATAGTTCTCTAAGTTTATCTCTGTGGCTGATCACATATATGTCAATAGGCGTGCCTGCATGTTCTATATATCCCTGCAACAGTCTACATGTCAAGCAAGGCACAGCTATAACTCGATTATAGGATTTGACCTTAATTGAACCTTTGACCAAAATGCTGCTCTCTATTGATACATGTACTCAACACTACTTTACTATACAAAAATGTTAGTTTTTTTATATTTATTTTCATTTATTACCTAATCATCGCCGATTTTGTTACATTTATCGCTTCCAGCACAGACACAATCTCTTGAGGAGACAATACACCAACATCCCGCCTTCAGCACATATACATTACACATATGGAGACATGCTATTTCAATATCATCTTAGTTTTTAGGACGTTTAATACTATATAACAAACAAATACTCCTCCCACTCGCTTAGTCAAGCATAGATGTAGCTATCCTACCAGTGCAGGTTCGGGGAAAGAATAGATTTGCAGTGCNCCCCCTTGCAGAATCGGGGTTATTCGTCTATGTCTCCTATAAAAGTGACATGAAAAAACCAAAATAGATATGCTGCCCCAATTGTTACAATTTGGATTTTTTTCCTTACTTTTGTGTCTTCTTTCTTTTCTATCTACTTTCTGTTTCAGGCGGTGTCACCTAATCCTAAACTATCTCATGCGCGACTGACATCAAATATGAAATAATTGTACTTTTCATGCTACATTTTGTAACTCTCGCAATGAACAATTGGTGTGAAATATAATATGTCAGTCATTTGCTTTGTGCTGTGTGAACATATTATACCGAATAAAACTCACACATTTGATCTTCTGTTTCAGTGAATATATTTCACGCAGATGAGATTAAGCTGCTAGTTACAGATCTGATTGATCAGCTCGGTTCTGATGCCAGGAAGTCACAATGTAGCGATGAATGTAACAAGCTTGTAGACACCCAAGTCGCTGCAGGCACCGTCAACACCATTACGCATGCAGCTTGTCCTATGGTGTGCACATCGTAAGTATATATTTTTTTAAAGTCAACACTAGATCCGCGATTTAACCAACATAACGCTTCAAACACTTACAAACACACCCATTTCACTAACAGAGGCACGTCTTTAAATGTTTTCGTATTGTTTGTTGCTGATAGACAATTAAGGACATTCAGATGCATAGAACAATACAATTTACGTTTACAGAAGGAAAAAAATAGCTTGAACATGAAGGGTTGGAAGGGTTGAATATTTAATACACATCAATATTTACAATTGATAGTAGCATTATATTATATCTTTCTGCAACAATCAATTGAATGTTAATAGTATGATATTAATGACAGAAAGTGTACTAAACATATTATCATAGATATTACACTATATAATTTATAACATATTTCTTAAAAATTAACACTGTCGATCATAAGATATTTGGCAATAAATGATCGGTCAAAAACATGACAATAAGGTTGATTTTCATTTTGTTAATTGTAAGCAAGTGTCATGTAGGTATGTCCTATGTTCAGTCGCGATAGGACAACTTCCTTTCTGGTGTCATAAAGCATGAAACCACAATATGCTGAACTGAAAATAGCTAAATTGTTTCTTCGGACCATTTACATTTCGATGAACACTATAGGAAGACTTGTCTAAAAGTTAATTTTCATTTATTTCACAGGTTACAGGAGCTTGCTCACTTCATGCATATTCCACACCCTTCTCCTAGCAGTGCTACAACCTATTAGAAAGGCTGGTGATGTAGACCTGATAAAGTTTGTTTTATCCTCTAAAAGAGAAATAAATAAACAGATTACCTAAATTAAACTGTTGTACCTCATTTATCACTTTCATTTACAATATCAGAAATTAAAACAAAAACAGACGTTCACATAACGAATGATTTTAACTTGAAGTTAAAGATGAAGCGTTTACATGTGCAGAAAACTTTAAAAAAGATGACAGAAAAAGAGGTTAAGTATTGAGGGATGTATAATACATGTAGGATATTTATTGTTAATATGCAACACTATTATTGAATAATATTTACCGTTTTATGGAAGACTTTTATAAAATGTGAATTGAATATATTGATTTTTTGAATAATGGAAATTGTATCGATATTTTTGTGTTTATTTTCACAAACTGTATTTTTGTAAGGGACAAACTTTCCGTGGGCAATTTCATGGACTGTTCTACCTCTTAAGCAAACACCGCCAAGTTCGAATTTAGAAATGTAATCCATTCTATGTTATGGTCCTAAAACACGGAACAGGATTGCAGACAATTTATCATAACGCGCGTTATTCATTTTGTATTTAATCCAGTTCCGTGTTATAGGTCAGTAACACGGAACAGAATGCTGTTTAATGCTTAAATAGTTCCATTCACAATGTATGTCGGTGGTAAAATACACAGACACACACATGTATACTAGCCAAGTAGACAGACCTGGAATGCCTGTGTAGCGCTAGGTAATTTAAATAATATTTAATTCGTTTAATATTGTCACCTTGTCAGAGAAATACTACAAAAAAAACAAAATTTCGGCATAAAAGCTCGACCGTTAGATTGTTAAAGTGTAGTGTGATGTCTGTTTTTCCAATTATTATAATAAACACTAATTTCAATGTTATTTACCTAATCTTGTTCATTGATTGATTGAATATAGACTTTTAATGTATAAAAGAAAAGAAGTTAAAACTTAATGGTCCATGTACACCTAATCTGTATCGGTGAGCGACCACTACCGACGCAGCTATAATGACCAGTGTGGTACATTACTATTGTACCACACTTGAATATACTATAAGAACCCACACATACTTATTCTCCTCTTTTGCTACATTTGAATTCTGCCAGAAAACATCATTGCAACAACCCAGCATTTTTTTCGCAAGAAATGTAAGTTTTAGAGACGCGAATGAAACCACACATAAGAAGAAAACACTCACATTTCACATGTAGTACTTTGATATATGAATTTTGTTAGACTTGCACAAGTGCCTCATACATTGATAGTGGTCATGAGATAGCTGAAGATAGGTGCGAAATATACATGTTTTGATATACAATGCTATCAAGAGATTACATCAGTATCTTTATCTTAACCATAAATATAAAAGGATAAAAAAAGGAGAAAAAGAGTACAGACATGAAAAGACAAAATGTCCAAGTGTTGTAAAAAGGGCGGCAGATCAGTTTCAAATGACCATATTCAGATTTAAAACTGCATGTATTCATTCTTGTAAAACATAAATGGGAACAACGATGAGCCAATGGTATTGTTAATATTAAACTTAAGAATATTATGAAAGTAACGCTGTCATTACCCCAGGAGCAACAGGAAACGAAAGGAAACGGGATATACGCACATTATGAGGTGACGTTAGGTTTGGTTTGCTTTTATTTTATTTAACGTCTAAACAGCTCATGTCATTTAAGGACGTACCTCCATGTGTGTTGAGTAAACGTGCACGTGTGTACATTGTATGTGTGTCGGAGTCAGGGTATGTTAGTGTACTTGCCTCCTTGTGATAGCGCGAATGAAACAACATTGATTGTTGCACAATTCATGGTCGTTAGAAATGATCTGAAACCGGTTCATGATATACATGTCAGTGTAAAAAACATGGCAGAAACTGTTCAGAAAGCCATAGTCACAACACAATATTTCGTATCATTTACGTTCAATTAACTGTAGAACCAAAACTTACAAAGACTCATTTTTGAATTTCTCAGTGCAGTTATTGGATGCATTACCTATAGATATTCGTGAAATTATATTTATTCGTGAAAATCCGTCTGTAAATGTTATTAAGAGATTTCTTCAAAAAGATGAAGTAGTGGTTCCTTCATATTTCAATTTTTGAAATAGAAACCTACAAATACTACATACAAGATAAAGGGTAAAATGTAATAATTTGAAACAACACCCATATATAAGAAATGTAGATGTGAGCCCATTATGTAGATGCGGACTAATCAAACTTAGTTACCACTTTTTATTTTGTAATAATTTCTCTAGAATAAGACAAAATACTTTAAAAAGCTTAAACATTAATCTTACTAAAAATATTTTACTGTGGGGAAGTACTGAATATTCAATACGGTTACTGACATGGAATGCATAGAGATTGTCTTCGCCTTTTAATAAATATAAATGTTGACCCATCCGGATACGGTAAGGGACAACTTCGCCTTGGTGCCTTTCTCCATAGCCAGGAAAGCATTCACTGATTGCAGCTTTTATAAGGTGTCATTTATTGTCTCCAAATTGACTGCAAGTTATTTGCCACGTTGAAATTACAAAGTTTGTTGTATGCCTATAAACATATAAACTTAAGTTTAAAATCAACGGGTTGTAGCAATGAAGTCGCTACTGTGTAGCAATCTACATTTTATCTGGAATTTTAAGATGTGTACTGTTTAGTCGATCAATGGTATATAGTATTACGTAAGCTGTTCCTTTTTATTAAATATAAGATAACCGACAGTCATCGTGGACATCTGTTTTTTCTCAAGTGTTTTTCTTTGCCCTTTCATGTAGAAAGGGCATGTATGACACGCGTCTTACACTATATAAACTACACACAGACCCTTGTTCGGCCTTTTCCTGCATTCTTACATTGGTAAGCATTGAGGCTTTGGTAAATAGGAGTAACATGTCTAACAAATAACTGCTTTGGTAATAAGGAGTTACATGTTACAAACAGAATATTACTTGCATACAATTTTATACCTTTTGTTACAGACCTCGATATTACCTGGCACTTAAATTAATTTACACAGTTCTATGTTAGAAGTTTTTAACATCTAGCTGCAACATTATAACTTGTACATGTATAGTTATATCTTCATTCCTAACAACTTTCTATTTCATAGCGCCTTCTCTTATACTATCTACGTATTTCATATTAGTGAAAAACGTTCGCACAAGTGAGAAGACGATTGGTTCTTCCCTAGGCCGGGAAATATGGACCCTTACAGAATCAGGGTTATCTTGTGTCTATACTAATTTTAGCTTCCCGCAGAACTGTGTTTTGTTTTCGGCGGTGTTTTCGGCATCCATCTTCTTCATATGACCTTTTTGTTTGCGTGGACTTTCGACCTTCAACATTCAGAGAGATATCAAATGAATGTACTGTTGTTAAAGTCTGATGTTCTTTTAGGCGTGTCGTAAATTTCAGACAAGTTTCCCCGGTGTGTGCAAGGTTACAGCGGTTAGTGTAACTCGGTAGACCACACCTGTCAAGTGTTTCTTCGGCAGTTTGTATTTCGGATGAACTAACAGTGCTTAATGGTATGGTCGCACTGATTTGTTGTTTTGTGCCACAATCTTGGAGGTGCTTCAGACAATCCCTTTGTGTTTGGTACATAGACCATGACGTTAGCTTTTGTGATTAAACGTTTTTGTTTCTTGGGTCATTTTGGTTTTATATTTTATTTGACCTTCTACTTTCCTTTTCGACCGTTCGGGGTTTTCACATGATGTCTGTTTGATATGTCGCTTTTCAATTTCCATGTCTTCCTGTTCAGTTACGATGGTTATGTATCAGTCCTGGAGAGTGCAAACTACCCGATCTGATGCAACGGATGATGTGAATTGAAGTTGAGGTACCGGACCGTGTGAATGTTTTTGTTCTGTGCACAAGTTATTTGATGGAACCACTAGCTCTTGCTGCGATAAGGGTATCCAATGTAACTTCGCGGTCTAACTCTTCTTCTGACGTAAATTATATGTATCATGTGACTCCAACCTTGCCTTTGATTAGGTGAGTTGATAGTGTTTGCCTCACCTTGACTACTTCCAGAATATCATCAACATTTATTCTCCATAGTTAAGAACGACATTCCATCGGAGCAGCGCTGTTCTGCTACAGAATCGGTACATAACAGTAGGTGAAACTATGTTTCCAATTGCTGCCACAAACTTTTGCTGGTGAAGTGTGCCCCTGAATGAAAGAGAAGTAGTGCTAAGTTCTAACACCAACAACTCAATGATGTTTTCTTCAGGAAGAATTTTTCAATATAATACCCGTCCCTCTGACTGCCGGAGTATTTAAGTGCTATTTTGCAAAATGTCTCAATATAATAGCAGACTTAACTGACTCGGATAATTGTGGCTTAGTGAGTTGTTTTCGGGGGTTAAGAGTCGAGACACCGGATATGTGCAATCTTTGCTAAGTTTCCAATCACTGCTTGTGTTGAGAACAAACTTAGCATCTAATATTTAAACCAAACTGGTGAATCTCATTCCAAGGTCTTTGTTTGCATTCAACTGTCTGAACCTTTCCCTTTTTTCCACAGTACACTTTGCTGTCATTACGAAAATCATAATGCAGTTGGCCGTTTTCCTTGTTATTGTCCTGCCACTGGCAATGTCCGCGCCGAATAAGGAAAGGGCTTTATCACACAACCCATTCGTTCAAAGCATTAGTAAGTAAACTCACGTGTTCGTTTTTTTGTTTATTTGCTTATATGGGATCTTTTTTTTCTTGATTTACGCCTTAACAACCGTTTGTCTGCCCAAATGCCTGCTTGACAGTAACCCCACGTTTCGCCTTTGTGTTGAACGTTCGCACAAGCGGATAAAGCAACGTGTTCTGTGTCCAGGCCGACACGAACAAAGGTTCTTATAAATTGTAGTTGTAAATTCCTACTTTATATGTAGCATTTTGGAAAAGCATAGTTAATATTTTCTTAATTGATTTTTACTTTTCTAATTTCTATTTACAACTTTTTCTGAATCAAAACTGCTTACATTCTCATCGTATGTTACACAACACGCTGAACACCACGTTGTTGTCTTAACATTGTGGCCGTACAAACTCCTTTATCTAGACTCCTTATAAAATTCGTCCCCATGTACTTTTAAACATCTTTGTAGCATTAACCTTACATGAGCACGTAACAGCTATTTCATATGCATAATTAGGCACATGGAACGATTCAATTTATCCATATCAAAACTAGCATTTGTTGTTTTTAGTTATACCCGTATTACTTTCCATAGTTCTCTAAGTTTATTTCTGTGGCTGATCCACCTATGTTTCGATGGGCGTGCTTGCCTGTTCTATATATATCCCTGCAACAGTCTACATGTCAAGCAAGGCACAGCTATAACCCGATTATAGGATTTGACCTTAATTGAACCTTCGACCAAAATGCTGCTCTCTATTGATACATGTACCTAACACTTTATGATACAAAAATATTAGTTTTTTTTATATTTATTTTCATTTATTACCTAATTATCGGCCGATTTTGTTACATATATCACTTCCAGCACAAACACCAACATCCCGCCTTCAGCACATATACATTACACATATGGAGGCATGTTATTTTAATACCATCTTAGTTTTTAGGACACTTAACACTATAGAGCAAACAAATCCTCCTCCCACTCGCTTAGTCAAGCATAGATGTAGTTATCCTACCAGTGCAGGTTCGGGAAATAGAATAGATTTGCAGTGCCCCACAAAATGATCACGAGATGCGACTAAGTATGCCCCCCCCCCCCCCCCCCCCCCCCCCTGCAGAATTGGGGGGTAATTCGTCTATGTCCTATAAGAGTGACATGGAAAATACCAAAATTGATATGCTGCCCCGATTGTTACACTTAGGATTTTTTTTTTGTTTCCTATCTTTTCTGTCTTCTTTCTTTTTCTATCTACTTTCTGTTTCAGGCGGTGTCACCCAATCCTGAACTCATGCACGACTGACATTAAATATGAAATCATTGTGCTTTTCATGCTAGTTCTCGCAATGAACAATTGGTGTATAATCGAATATGTCAGTTATTTGCTTTGTCAGTGACTGTGCTATGTGAACATGTTAAACCGAATAAAGCTCATACATTTGATCTTCTGTTTCAGTGAATATATTTCACGCAGATGAGATTAAGCTGCTAGTTACAGATCTGGTCGATCAGCTCGGTTCTGATTCCAGGAAGTCACAATGTAGCCTTGAATGTAACAAGCTTGTAGACACCCAAGTCGCTGCAGGCACCGTCAACACCATTACGCACGCAGCTTGTCCTATGGTGTGCACATCGTAAGTATATATGCTTTTAAAGTCAACACTAGATCCGCGATTTAATCAACATTCCGCTTCAAACACTTGCACACATACATTTCACTAACAGAGGCCCGTCCTTAAATGATTTCGTATTGTTTGTTGCTGATAGACAATTAAGGACATTCAGATGCATAGAACAATAATAAATACGCTAGCGCATAATGATTTGTTTTCTTGCAAAGCTGTGTCATTCAAATAGATCATATATACCATACAAAAACAGTTCAATACTTATATTTACGTTTTCTCTGCCTCTTATGTTCTTTATTAACCTGTTATTTATATCTAAAATTTGAAACGCCCGCCTTATCGACAGTCCACACAATTTCGTTCAATAGTTTGAACAGCGTGTTTGTCGCGTGCTGATTGGTAAACAAAGTAGTATTTCAATGTTATTCCACAATTTAGTTACAATACAATTGCGTACGATATGTCTATAGGGTGATTTAGGTTTATCAATAGAACTCTGAGCTGAAAGTTAGATTTGAAATAGTTTCGATTTTTCCCCGGAACAAATTTAGCGCATGGATAAATACAGTGAACACCGTAAATCCAATCTTGCGCTCCACGAGGGAGTTATTTTTGGAAGTAAGTTCAAACGTTTCTCTTTGCTCATTTTGTGAAGAATCCAGACGTGAATTTATTTGTTGATTGTATGGGAATCTGACTACAGTCTGTAGATTCTATACCAGCCTCGTGGAAACAGTGGCTACAGGACGCGTGAAACTGATAGCGTTTGAAGTGAGTGATCTTGCAACGAAGCACAGGGGTTCATTACACATGTCTGAAATGCTTATGTGTGCTGTGACACATATCAGTAGGTCTGTAACATATGTGTCAGTAGGTCTATAAAATATGTGTATTGATCAGTGGAGTGTAACAGACGCTATTTGTGATAAATTGCATGAACGTTAAAATTGTTTCCATTACCGGCATTGATGATTTCAACCGATGTGCATTTTGTACGATATTGCAGACCTTGGTCTTGTTTTTGTTGTAATAAAAGTATTTTTTTTATTTTATTTTTTATTTTGCAAATAAATTTACAATGACATTGTCAAATCTCACAATGTATAGCGATATTTAAGCCGCCGTCATGTTTATTTACATTGGATATTGTAGTTCCGATCAGTGTTGTATTAATACGCTTAGAATTATGTCTCGTGCTGCATGGTAATTAAAGTCCCATCAACGACACAACTTTCAAAGAGGCTATATATTGACAATGTCATTCAAATGTATATATATTTCGATGAACACTATAGGAAGACTTGTCTTAAAGTTAATTTTCATTTATTTCACAGGTTACAGGAGCTTGCTCACTTCATGCATATTCCACACCCTACTAGCAGTGCTACAACCTATTAGAAAGGCTGGTGATGTAGACCTGATAAAGTTTGTTTTATCTTCTAAAAGATAAATAAATAAACAGATTACCTAAATTAAACTGTTGTACCTCATTTTTACTTTCGTTTACAATAACAGAAATTAAAACAAAAACAGACGTTCACATAACGAATTATATTAACTTGAAGTTAAAGATTAAAATGTTTAATAAGAGCGTAGCTCTCGGGCGCCGAACCGGCGAAGCTCTTTAATGGTTACACATGCGTGCGTAAACAGAGTTGCTTCCCCTTTCTACACATTGTCTTTAATTGTTTTCGTGCGTAAGTAGACGTCTAGTGGGGAAACAGGAAGTGTATCCTTGAAGCAAAGACAATTGTGTTTCAACCCATACATGAACATCTTCATAAAGTGAAAACAATACCCATGTTTTATTACTTATTTATTTAGGGAAAAACTAATATACATTCTGAGTGAAAAGAATCTATCACATACATTTTGATACTAGCAGGCATGAAACGTCGTTCAGAGATTATCCTACTATGACGTCACAAGCACGTCACACTCCATCGGCATTCATCGGTTATTTCCGGAAGGATGAAAAATAACCGGGAAATCTTGGAATTGATAGCCGTTGCATTTTTCTCTTTGTCGATGCTTTATGACTTTTTAATTTCAGTTTTTGCACAAAAAATAAATACGCGGATGTTTTCTGAAGATTCTTTTTGTAATCAACCATGTTCTGTTAAAATTTGTATGCATCATATAAGAAACAATGGATAATTCATTTATGTCGAAATCAACAATAATTGTCCAGACAACGAACCCGAGTTCAACGCATTTTTTTTAGCAACGTATCACTTTTTCATAACGCATGCCGATTTATAACTAGTTTTACAGACATAAACTGTTTATTTTATTTGGCATCATTCACCTGGCAAACCTCAGTGACAGTTACAAAACTTGAATTCAATCCGATGTTTCAGGATAGAACAGGAATTTTAGATATCAATATAACGACAATCTCAGTTCCATCAAAGTATTACAATGTTTCTTTTTTTAATTTCATCTTTTTTAACTAACATCTCTGTACATTTACTTTTATAGACTTATCGTCAAATATGTAATATGCATTTTTTCTATAGCAATTACGAAACACTTTTTCCCCAACTTATTTCAATCATTCTTTTTGTGACCTGACGGAAGCGAGCAGAGGATTTAATTCTTAATTTGGGAGGAAGCCGGAGTATCCGGATAAAACTTGCGTGGTTGGGCAGGTAGCTGGGATTGAATCCCGCCATCTTGGTAAAGACGAGCGCGCTATCCACTGCGCCAACCGACCCATCATATACGTTACGGACAAGAACAAATATCTAATTTAGCAGCTTTGGAAATGGCGTCATTGATGCAAAAAATATATTGCGAATACATTTTTAGCAATCATCAACGATACAAATTATTTACATACGGGAAACCGGGGCAAGTTCGGCCACCCCTGATATTTTTGTTTTTTAGCTAATATTTACAACTCTAAAAATCTTAGCAGTTTAGTTGGCTGGGCATTCACACGAAAAAATGGCGAAGAAAACTCTAATTTAAAATTACTAAACAGGAGAAAAATACTTTTGAGAGGGTAAAAAGAAAATCATGATCTCGCTTCTAGCTATCCAAGCCTGTACAATAAGAATTTGTTGAAATATTACTTTGGGCCCGGACAGTTTCGGCCAATGATACCGTGGCAAGTTCGGCCCATGTAACACATAGCAAGTCGTAACATTGGCGGAAAATCTGACGTTGTATGCTTTATAACGTCATAATTAAGCTGATTCCAATGGGGCCGAGTTTACCCAAATGCCTGGCCGACCTTATCCCATGGCGGGGCTCGATCGGCTATCCGATCATCCGACAGGGAAAATTAAATAATGTTCAAAAACGGACGTGCTGCCAGTATTCAAAAACGGACTTTAAAAAAAGGGCCGAATTTGCCCCGATCTCCCCTATTGTTATGTCGGTCTTAATCTCATTTGGGTTGATGTTGTATTGTTATCCCACGACTAGCCGACTTTAAATACATTTTATCTTACCTCATTCTGAAAGCAGTATCATCTCATTAAAAGCAGTATTATCTCATTCTGAATCAGTAAATATCAGAGATCAACAAAAGCTCCGCTCTTTTAAGGCTTTGCCTTTTCATAGTATATGCGAACGAAACAATAGCAAACAGGTTGGTTGTGATACATGTGCAGAAAACTTTGAAAAAAGATGACTGAAAAAGAGGTTAAGTATTGAGGGATGTAGAATACATGTAGGATATTTATTGTTAATATGCAATATTAAATTAACATGATCAATTATGCAATATCAATGCGTAATCTTTATAAAAAATGCGTCTTGGTTCTCTTGTTCAGATATTTATCTTTCAAAGAGACGAAGGGGGCTGTTTCTCGTAATGGATTTAGAATGTTCCTAGGTGTCTAAGCTCGGTCACTTCTTGGCCATTTTTTTTATCAGTTCTTGTAACCAATAGTAACCGGTCCGACTAACTACTGGATCGCTCTTCCCCTCGGCAATAAAAATCAGATAAGCAAAAGACACTATTATTTAATAATATTCACCGTTTTATGGAAGACATTTATAAAATGTGAATTGAATATATTGATTTGTTAAATAATGGAAATTGTATCGATATTTTTGTGTTTATTTTCACAAACTATATTTTTCGCCAAATTCAAATTTAGAAATGTGATTCATTCTATGTTATGGTCCTAAAACACGGAACAGGATTGCACCCAATTTATCATAACGCGCGTTATTCATTTTGTATTTAATCCAGTTCCGTGTTATAGGTCAGTAACAAGGAACAGAATGCTGTTTAATGCTTAGATAGTTCCATTTCCCATGTACGTCAGTGGTAAAATACACAGACACACAGAGATAAACTAGCCGAGTACACCGATCCGGAATGCCTATGTAGCGCTAGGTTTGATGACAGGACATTGTATTTAGATTATATTTAGTTTGTTTAATATTGAGACCTTGTCAGAGAAATACTACAAAAAATACCAAATATCGGCATAAAAGCTCGGCCGTTAGTAGGTTAAAGTATACAGTGACGTCTGCTTTTCCAATTAATATAATAAACACTAGTTTCAATGTTATTTACCTAATCTTGTTCATTGATTTTTTGAATATATATTTTAATGTATAAAAGAAAAAAATGTAAAATGTAATGGTCCATGTACACCTAATATGTATCGGTGAGCGACCACTACCGACGCAGCTATAATGACCAGTGTGGTACATTACTACTGTACCAACCTTGAATATACCATAAGAACCAACACATACTTATTCTCCTCTTTTGCTACATTTAAATTCTGCCAGAAAACCTCAATGAAAATATTTACGTTTTGAATTATAAGTCAAACACGGAAGCGACATGTAAATAATTATATGTAGATCTCTCCTTGCAACAACCCAGCTTTTTTTCGCAAGAAATGTAAGTTTTAGAGACGCGAATGAAACAACACATAAGAAGAAAACACTCACATTTCACATGTAGTACTTTGATATATGAATATTGTTAGACTTGCACAAGTGCCTCATACATTGATAGTGGTTATTAGATAGCTGAAGATATGTGCGAAATATACATGTTTTGATATACAATGCTATCAAGAGATTACATGAGTATCTTTATCTAAACCATAAATATAAAATGAGAAAAAAAGGAGAAAAAAAATGTAGACATGAAAAGACAAAATGTCCAAGTGTTGTAATGGGTACGGCAGATCAATTTCAAATGACCATATTCAGTTTTAAAACTGCATGTAATCTTTCTTGTAAAACATCAATGGGAACAACGATTAGCCGAGATTATTATTAAAATCAAACTTAAGAATATTATGAAAGTAATGCTGTCATTACTCCAGGAGCATGAAACGAAAGGAAACGTGATATAAGCATATTATGAGGTGAACTTTGGTTGGGTTTGCTTTTATTTTATTTAACGTCTACACAGCTGAGGTCATTTAAGGACGTACCTCCATGTGTGTTTTGTAAACGTGCTCGTGTGTACATTGTATGAGTGCCTGAGTCAGGGTATGTTAAATTGTGAACCGCTTTGAGACGACGTACGAACTATGTTGTGATTAAGCGATATATAAGAACCTGGAATTATTATTATTATGATTCTAAATTAATCCATTATATATTGTAATCGAAAATGCTTTTTATTCTTTTTTTTTTATATTGTAAATACATGAATCGAGAATCAAGCGTATCATAAGTACAATGTTCATGTGTGTGTATGAGTGTTTGAGCATGTGCATGCAAACGTGTACGAGAGTACCTTCGTCCATCTGTCCGTCCATTCATCCATGGGTGTGTGAGAGCAAGTGTGCGTGCACTTCAATACCAAACGTAAAGCACTGGTTTTTATCCTAATGTATCATACATTAAATGTAATTTCAATTTCAGTTTTCAGCACTTGTAAATATGTTATAAATAAGACATTATCTTATTCAAATTAAAATTGAAGTTGAGATGTCAACAATCTCGAAGAATTATTTGCCTGTAAAATATACACTTGAATGAAGAAATAAAATAAGCTGTAAGCCTGTTTTCCAATCCCTGTGTAATTATATGTATATAATTAAATACGTTTGGATGTTAAATAAATACTGCTTAAACTGAGTCTCTGTGACAACTATTATTAAGTGCATACAGCATATACACCTCTATAACAGACTATTGGGCTTCTCGCGGGTATAGATCATCTTACTAATCTTAGAAATAAAGTTCAAGTGCCTGCAGGCCATTCAACATGAACTTACAAATACGTTTCTTGATAAAGCGGCACGGCCTGTAATGACCTGTGCTGTTTATAGGACGTCAATCCCCTTCAGCCAAACCCAATCGTATTTGCACTTACAGATAACTATGGTAAAAGTATTTCTATAGATAAAAAGTCAGACTCGCGGACAACTGACACTTCTCAGTGGGTGTGATTTGCCTTTTCTCATAAACGTCACGTATCAATCTCTTTATAAACCGAACACAGCCCATTGCCCGACCTATTCCCCCACTGACTCTTAATTTTTTTAACTTTTGTAGTTAGGAGTTACGAGTTTGACCAAATCATGTTTTTTTGTAAATTATAACTTTGTTTGAGTTTTTGAGTTCAGAGTCCTCACTACAGCCAACGTCATTTAAGGACGGCCACGGAATGTTTAATGAACGCGGTAAGAGCTATGGTAGTGTCTTTAAGATTACTTTAGCATGGAATGCTCATTTGCCCAATACTTTGTACCTTGTTTACGGTGCTGAATATAACATCGCAGAAGAATCATTTCACTGTCTATCGAAACACACACTTTATTTTTGCCTTTTTGTCTTCAGACATCATATTATTACATTAATATTATATGGTATTAAGTCGTAAATCATGCCCTGTTAATACACGGACTCGTGTCTAATTTTAGGAATGACTTACAAGGCAGTATAGGAAATGGGTAACTGTTTCCAAAGTTGCGGATTTCGCTCAAATCTCTGCAGTGTTTATGATATATTCAGTTGGTTTTTGTGTTTTAGTTTCCATTGTCTTTTCTTCGGACTTTTAGTGGAAAATTCGTGTGTTTTTATTTTAGGCTTACCTTTGCGCCTATAAATATGATTACACATTTGCACGCGACTCATTTGGTTCGATCTCATTCTTTCGCTTTGTCTGTTGGTATAAGTATATACTTAGCAGAGAGTCTGATGGTATAAATCCACATTTCATATTTCTATAATTTGCACAAAGTTTGAATTATGTCTGTATAACTTCATGTTTACATGTAATTGTAACATTGTTGGTATGGTAAGATTATCATATAATGTACTTTTACAAATACTTGTGTTATTAATATGTTTGATGGGGATTTCTTAGTTTGGGTCTATACTTTTGCGCTAATAATGTTTTCGTAGAACTTAGTACGGGTTTAATGGATTAAAACGTTAACAACAAATTGTGTGAGGTAATAGTGACACTTATTATTATTAATATTACATGCATAAAGGCCCATCAACACTGGAGGACGTTATTTGGATCAATGAGTAGACAACAACTTACACTCTGTAAAACCTGAAATCAATTAATGGTTTTCCAGTTTAAAGCCGAAAAGATGAAGTTGCCCAATAAGGAAAGGGCTTTCTCATTCAACCCACTCCTTCTAAGCATGAATAAGTAAATTAATGTGTTAAAATAATTTTGTTAATTTGCTCATCTGAGATCTTTTTTATTATTCTTTTTTACATCTTAACAACCGTTTGTCTTTCATAGTGCCTTCTTGACAGTACCTAACGTTTGGCCTTAGTGTTGAATGTTCGCACAAGCGGAGAAAGCAACGTGTTTTATCTATAGGCCGAGACATACAATAGTTCCTAAAAATGGTAGTTGTTATTATCTACTTTACATGTAGCATTTTAGGAAATCTTAAAAATGGCTTACATTATTGTACCTGTTGTCATTATATTGTGTTTTGTTAATACTTTGCAGGGAGCCTTCTTCAAATTGTTTCTGTGAGGTAGCACTCTTTCATCGCCATTAGATCAGAATTGGCTGAAGGAGGCAAACACACCAAAATTATAGGGGTGTGCAATGAAATTTCAGTAGCAATATATGGGAATATTTGCCTAGCTTTTTATTTAGAGAATACAACATAATTGTGACTCTACAGCATATTGGGATATTTCTACAATAAGTTTCGGAGATGTAAGTACAATTATAAAACAACTGTACAGAATAATGTTAAAATTGATTCAATAATATCCCTTTTAGCTTTTTTTTATTAAGTCATTTTCAATTTATCAATTATGTTTTCTGTACTGGTTTCCACTTTCTAATTTCCTGTATAATAAGAGCGTAGTTTCGTCCGGAAGTAGCCCTCCAGTGGGGAAATAGGAAGTGACTTTTAGCCAATGAAAAGGGAGAAAACAGGAATTCCGATTGACGTCATAATTCTGTATTCTATTTCTGTTTCGCGCGAAAACGAAAATCCCATTTGTTATACAAGAACGTAAAATATTATCATTATTATTACTTTTATTCCCGAAACATATACAACTTATATACCTTCTGCTACTAGAAGACTATCTCTTAATTATTCAAACAATATTAGACACTTTAGATATCAATAATTAATCAAATCGACTTAAACATCGAGGCGCCAGGGATTTCTTCCATTTCTGGTACAATAGATTGTATACATTTGCTACGGAAGATGACAGACACGGTGGCTGCGTTAAAACTTGTGACATGTAGTATGTAGCAATTTAAAGTATATGGATTGTATAGTGTGGTAGCTGCAGAAATAGACGATTAGTTCAGTCACTGTTTTCCCGTTTTTTTGGCTTGTAATCGTGCTAAATGTTGGCCAGGTTCAGGCGTGTGGGACAAGCCTTGGTCACAAGGGGTGCAGATATAACTTTCACGTGTACACTTCCAGTTTCAAAACACAAATAGATCTAAGTCAATCGGCAATTCATGTTTTCTTCACTTCAATAATATCAACGTGCATTTTCTTAAGAATGTTAAGCATGATCACAGGGGCCTGTGGTATGATGCAGTTCTCGGAAGAAAGAAAAACATGCTGTAAAGTATGAGCATGTACATGTACAAGATTTCAAGGTATGTAAACATTAAGAACAGTTAGTATTTTTTTTTTTTATTGTATAATGAGATTAATATCCAAATGCTTTAAAAATCAAATCATGAATAGAAACTGTAATGGGCGGAACCATTAGCAAAAACCAACATATTTATTCTCGTGCAATGATAATAATAAAACAGTATGGAATTTAAACCTATGAACTTAATGCATTCATAATATTGCTTAATTAAGTTGCTGGCTTAACCACTCATATCAAAAAGAAAGAAAAAAACATTATCATATAAAATTTAAATTTAAATGTACCTACTTGTGTGACTCAGACTATTGTTATTATGTGTTAAGATTTCAACTTTTTTTCCTTTTTGTATCAGATATGCAGATGAAGTGACTGGGATGACCACAGTATGTTACAATTGGAAGAGATGACTTTTTCTCCTATAAACTTTCCTTGCAGAGACACCTGTATATCCACCCCACTGAAATTATCCTGTGTGTGTCAGTAAGTAGGACTACACATGTAATACGGTTGAGTTATAAATGTTATAATCTTTTTTTTTTCGATGGATAATAATTATTCAAATATTGGAAGTATTTCAATTTAAAATATTTTATTTGTGAAATTCAGAAATTATGTATCGGCCTTGCCAAATAGATGCCCTATTTATTTGTGCCATTGTTTAAAACAAAATTATTCGCTTAAGGTGTCCCTGTTTTATATTTTTTCAAATGAAAAAAATGTCTCCACTCATTTTTCATGTTTTCAGATGTACGATTTTATTTTCACAAACTTGCCTGCAAGTTTATTTTAAAACATTCTACTAACCCAACATATCTTTTCATAGTAAATATTGAACATTTTCACTAGCCCAAATTGATATTAAATCTACCAGCCTAAGTGTTTAGATAGTTGATATGTACAGTATTACACACCCCTGACAGAGAAATTCAATATATATATATATATATATATATATATATATACTAAAATACTGTCATAATACTGTCCATAAAATCTTAACAACCAACCTAGTCAATTTTTTATCAATTCCTTTTTCAGAGCTAATTTATCCCTGACTTTTTCCAGTGTATTTCACGTGGTATATTATGCTTACACATTACTTTTGTGTGACCTTATCATTTCATTCTCATTATAATGGACAAACTGGTAGTATGCAATGATGTTTTCTGTGGTTGGTTTATCATTTGTTGTGATGCTGTTTTTTATCAAACAGTTAAACAGATAGAAGATGCCACTCCGAAACAACGTTCAGAGGAATATGGCATCGGTGTCTTCCCCATATTTAGTTTATGACATGCAGGACAAATTCTGCCAGAATGTGAATCTTTTAGGAATTGCATACAGAATGTAATAAAATTGAATTGGGTACAATATGTACAGCAATGATTTGCTTAAAGGTTGATTACAGCAGTGTTACCTTACTTTAAATTCTGCCTATAACCTATATTACTTTACCAGTGCAGATACTTACCCGAATGCCTGTCCGAACTTATCCCATGGCGGGGCTCGATCGTCCATCCGATCTTCCGACAGGGAAAATCAAATAATGTTCAAAATCGGACGTGTAGCCTTAATTTCCCAGAACGGACTTTTATAAAACTAGGCAGAACTTGCCCCAACCTCACCTACCATTATGTTGGTCTTACTCTCATTATAGCTTATGTTTTATTCCTATACCTCGACTAGCCGACTTTAAATAAAGTTTATCTTATCTCATTCTGAAAGCAGTATTCTGAATCAGTAAATATCAGAGAATAACAAAAGCTACGCTCTTTTAAGGCTTTGCCTTTTCATATTACCAATCAAGGAACAGCTATAACCAGATCATTGGATTTGACCTTAATTGATTTTTGATCAAAATTGCTGCTCTCTATTGCAACATAACACTTTACGATACACTAATGATTTTTTGTTATATTTTCATTTTCATTTATTACATAATTATCAGTTCATTTTGTTACATATATCGCCTCCGGTAAATACACATTCTCTTGAGGAGACAATACACCAACATTCCGCTTTCATCACATATACACTACGCATAACGAGGCATGCTATTTAAATACCATAGTTGTTAAGACATTAAACACTATAGAGCAAACAAATCCTCCTCCCACTCGATTAGTCAAGCATAGGTGTAGCTATCCAACCCATGCCGGTTCGGGGAAGAATGGATTCACTGTGTCCTACTGCAGGATTGCGAGAGGCGACTTATTTGGGTCCACCTGCAATATCGGGGTTTTTCTTCTGTGTCTTCTACAAAAGGGATATGTAAGAGACCAACATTGATATGCTGTCCCACTTGCAACTTGGTATCTTACGTTTTTGTCGTTTTCATTCTTTCCTGTTTCCTTTCTATCATATTTACTTTCTGTTTAAAACGTGTCATCAAATCCTGTACTTTCGCATGTGCGACTGACATTAAATATGAAATTAGTATGCCTTTCATGCAAGTTCTCGCCATGAACAATTGTTGTCAGTGACTGTGCTGTGTGAACATGTTATACCGAATATAGCTCATATATAGTTAACGCAGATGCGATTAAGCTATTAGTGACATATCTGGTTGATCAGCATGGTTCTGATGCCAGGAAGAGAGAATGTAACACGGAATATAACACGCTTGTAGACACCCAAATCGCTAAAGGCACCACCAACACCATTCCGCACGAAGCATGTCCTTTTGTGTGAACATCGTAAGTAGAGTCATGAATACAACAACATACCGCCTCAAACACTTGTATACACACATTTCACTCACAGGGGCACGCCCTTAACTGATTTGTTTCTGTTTTCGTAGTGTTTGTTGCTTATAGACAATTAAGGACATTCAGAGTCACATAACAATAAAATGAACATTTACAGAAGGAAAACAAATAGTTTAACACGAAGGGTTGAATATCAAACGTACTGCAATATTTACAATTGATAGTAGCATGATATTTTATATTTATCCACAAATCAATTGAACGTAATAAGTCCTATATTAATGACAGTTCTTCGTACCATTGATATTTGGATGAACACTTTAGGAGGACTTTCCTAAAGACCTAGTTTTCATTTCTTGTACAGGTTACAGCAGCTCGCCGACTTTATGCATATTCCACACCCTTCTCCTAGTAGTGATTCAATCTGTTAGAAAGGTTGGTGGTGTAGACCTGATATAGTTTGTTTCATCTTCTAAAAAATGAATAAATAAGCAGATTACCTAAATTAAAATGTTGTACCTCATTTATTACTTTCATTTACAATATCAGAAATTCGAAAAAAACAGACGTTTACGTGACGAATGCTTTTCACCTGAAGTTTGAATTTATCTTTCAAAGAGACGAAGGAGGCTGTTTCTCGTTATGATCGTAGAATGAATGTCCCCATGTTTCTTAGCTTGGTAATTTTTTGCTTATTTTTAGCAGTTCTTTTTAGAGCGATAGCTTATAAAGCAAATAGCTGTAAAGCTAATTGTGTAGAGTGTTCGAAATGAGGACTGGTACAGTTTAAACCAAAGACTTTTCACCCAAACAGTTGTTATTGCGTTCGTATGTTCCTAAATAATGTAATTAAGTACATTTTCTTTTGTCATTTTTTTTCTGATTCCTCGTATATTCTCAATTAAGTCTCAATCCATTCTCTAAACAAAATGTTATATCAATCAGTAAATATGGGAGGAATGTTATACAAGGAAGTTAATTAAGAAATAATGTTATACCAGGCACTAAATGCTAGAACAATGTTGTAACAAGGAAGTTAATGTAGGAAAAATATTGCACAAAACCATTAAAGCAGGAATAATGTTATACAAGGCAGTTAATGCAGGATGAATGTTACACAAGGAAGTAAATGGAGAAAGAATTTTATTCAATACAGTAAATGCAGGAAGAAAATTATACAAGACAGCAAATGCAGAAAGAGTGTTATACAAGCACAGTAAATTCTGGAAGAATGCTATTCGGTTTTTGCCTCCTGTAAGTGTGACATGTTCCTCTTGCAAGATACAATGTTGTAGATGGTTTAGCCCCCTATATTTGTCGTAACCTTGCTGGCCACAGTCATCACTTTTGAGAAGTGGCAGTGGTCATCAATAAACACGCTTTACTAAATGATTTGGCCTTAATATTCAATATTTTGTTGTTTTTTTTTTATTCAATCAAGGCATTTAAATTGATTAGATTTACAGGTTTAGGTCATTTTGTTGAAAGGTTTTGTTTTAATGGACATTCAAACACGCATATTGACAAAAACATACGTTGTGTTTTGCGTAATATTGTTCTTCGACATCAAAGTATACATACATTTGGTAATTGATAACGCTAGCATATAAGGACTGAATAATAATAACATAGGTTAATATTTACATCAGTCCATTCACCATGGACGTCAGTGGTAAAATACACAGACACACAGAGATAAACTAGCCAAGTACACCGATCCGGAATGCCTATGTAGCGCTAGGTTTGGTGACAGGACATCGATTTAGATTATATTTAATAAGTTTAATATTTTCACCTTGTCAGAAAAAGGCAACAAAAAATAACAAACATCTATGAAAAAAAAATAAAAAAATCTAAAGCGTGTCTTTTTAACATGCTGTTCATTTTTAAACAGCAATACTTCCAACATGTTAGACAAGAAAATGCATAGAAACGAACCCCCTGTGTGCTAAGCGTTACTCTTCCGTTGAATCGGACCTGCATAAAATCTCGACCGCTAGAAGGTTTAAGTATACAGTGGAATCTGCTTTTGCATAATAAACACTAATTTCAATATAATTAACCTAATATCTATATAATGTTCATTGATTGATTGAATATTGACGTTTATGTATCCAAGAAAAAACAGGTAAAACTTGATTGTCCCTGTACACCTAATATGTAATGGTGAGCTACGCAGCTATACTTACCAGTGTGTTACATTACTACTGTACCACACTTAAACATACCGTAAGAAGCCACACATACTCATTTCCCCCTTTTGCAACATTTGTATTCTGTCAGAAAACATCAGTTAACACATTTACGTTTTGACTTGAAAGTGAAATACGTACATGTAAGCGACATTCAAATTATTATTTATAGATCTTTCCTTGCATCAACACAGCTTTTGTTCGCCAGGCATATGCTGATACTTTCGGTTAACTACATGTTTTCAGGATACATGTTGATCATTATAATATCTGAATATATATTCGTGCTTAAAGGATGTAATCACGAACAATGTACATATTACTCGTTCTTATTGCTCCCATGCTATTGACAACACTGACTAGATAAAGGTGGGATATTCTGAAGTTTGATATTACTAATACTCTCAGTTTCTCGTTCTTCCCATTTATGTTTTAAAATAACGAGTGCATGCAGTTTAAAATCTGAATATGGTAATTTATAATTTATCTGCTGTACCCATTGCATCACTTGGATATTTTGTTGTTTCCTTCTTGTCTTTCCTGTTTACATTATATCCTATCTTCTTTCTTTTTCCGGCGTTGTTGCCCTAGGGACTCGTGTTCATATGAACCTGACTGTTGCTAGTATGTATAAACAAAACAAATAATTCGATAAGAAATAATAATAATAATATACAACATTTATATAGCGCCCTATATAATTTATAAAATCACTCTAAAGCGCTTCACAACATATGGATAATAGTAATGGTTATAATTGTGAAAACCAAAAAAACAAAGGCTTACAATCACTTTTATACATCTAAGCACGCAATGTGCACATTATTGAACAAATAAAAGGATGGTATTTACATAACGTCCTTGCAAAGATTCTAAAATGCCGACGTGAAGAGGTGAGTCTTGGCCAGGGTATTGGTCTTTCTAATTGCAGATGGTAAGCTATTCCACAACATAGCCGAAACCTTTCCAAAGCATCTGTTTCCGTAGATCACAGTACGAGATTTTGGGACACACATCAAAGATTCTGACTCCGACCGCAGTGATCGTGACGGCTGATACAGGGTAACAAGCTCCTGTATGTACTGAGGAGCTGTTCCATTCAGTGCCTTGTATGTGTACACCAGAATTTTGTACTGCGACCTGTATCGTACAGGTAACCAGTGCAACGAAAAGAGCACATGTGTGATGTGCTCTGTCTTTCGAGTACGAGTAACTAGCCGTGCTGCAGTGTTATGGGCCCTCTGCAGACGACCAGTTAGTTTGTCAGATATACCACAGAGCAGGGCTATTCCATAATCCAACCGAGAGGTAACAAGTGAATGCACCAAATCTTGCATGCATCTGCAGTTAAAAACTGCCGAATACTGCCGATGTTCCTGATCTGGTAGTAACAGGATTTGGCAATAGCGTTCACTTGTTTCTCCATGTTCAGTGAACTATCAAAGTATACCCCTAGGTTTTAAACAGCTGGAACAGTCTCAATAGTTCTGGCACCGACCTTGAGCTGGAGAGCCATTGTTTGCTGACACTTTGGGGAAAAGACGATTAGTTCCGTCTTTTCCTGATTAAGCTTAAGCATGTTGGCGTTCATTCAGATACTGATATCTGTCAGACAAGCTTCCAGACTTTCTGAGACGGTATTCCAACTGTCCTGTGGTTTGCTGACCATGTACATTTGTGTGTCATCGGCATAGCAATGATAGCGAAAGATATGGTGACGACAAATCTCTCCAATCGGTTTGGAGTACATACAATATTTTCGTGGTCCTAACACCGACCCTTGAGGAACCCCGAAATCTAGTACTTTGTCATGTGAGGTGGAAGATCCGATGGCAACACACTGTCGTCGTTCACTCAGGTAACACTGTATCCAGCATAGTGCGGTATCAGTCACTCCATAAGAGCATTTCAGACTTTTATAAAGTATGTCATGGTCGATGACGTCAAATGCAGCAGACAAGTCCAGCATGACAAGCACAGCTCTGCACTTGTTATCCAATGCAGAAGCTATATCATTATGTACACGTAGGAGGGCCGTCTCAGTAGAGTGTCCCATGCGGTAGGCCGATTGTATGTTGTCATGGAGCCTGTTTGCATGGAGATGAACCTCTAAACGCCGGGCACAACCTTCTCCAAGATCTTAGACAGAAAAGGCAGATTTGAAACTGGGCGATAGTATTTCAACTCCTCCTTGTCCATTCCAGGCTTCTTTAACAATGGTCTGACATGTGCCTTCTTGAAACATAATGGAACCTTTGACTCAGCCAATGATTTGTTCACGATTGAGGTAATCAAAGGAAGCAGTGCTTCAATACATTGTTTTAATAGGTCTGTAGGCAGTGGATCAAGCTCACAGGACTTTGATTGCGAGGTCATGATAATGTAGCGCAACTCGTCCTGGGATGTTGGTGAAAGATTTGCCAATGGTTCCCCATCAAATGCAATATTCAGCAGTCATGACAGAGATGTCAATGTCAGCAGAGGTGTTTACTTCGGTAATATTTTTTCCTGATTGAGCTGATTTTATTCAGAAAGTCATCACTGAACTTGCTTGCTAGGTCTTTTTCAGATTTACAGCTTGGTAGAATAAATTCACCTTTCTGTCCCATTAGGTTTTTGGTGTGTCTAAATAGCTGTCTATTATCCTTGCCGCATTCTTCTTGATTCTTTCCGAATAATAAGCTTCTTTGACTGAAAGAGTAGTGAACCAACTAGCCGACATTGCTCTCTATACATCTGTTGGTGAACTGTTAATTTGGTCCGTCGCCACTGTCTCTCTGCTTTTCTACGGTTCTGTTTTTCTACGCGTAGATAACGTGATAATTCTATTGTATGACAGCAATTAAAAGTTTGTTTGATACATCTTCCGTGATATTAATATATAATTCTTTAACTCTCTGAGACAGTCATACGACACTGCAACTGGACCAGACGAGGTATATTACTAATTGATGAAACATCTATTTGGTATATCACTAAAATGTCCAAACATACAATACAGGTCTAATTCCCGATTCTTGGATGATTTCCATTCGTAAACCAGGAAAAGATGAGTCTAAGCGTATATATTTGCAATACATTCGACAATACATACATACCTCCACATAAACAGGTCATAATTAATTCGATATGAAGCCCATCTACCGTATCTCTTCAAATAGGTAGC
The DNA here is from genome assembly GCF_002113885.1 of Mizuhopecten yessoensis. Classification (NCBI taxonomy): domain Eukaryota; kingdom Metazoa; phylum Mollusca; class Bivalvia; order Pectinida; family Pectinidae; genus Mizuhopecten; species Mizuhopecten yessoensis. Next base: position 161,572 of record NW_018404434.1, read on the forward strand.
ACTGTCAGGACACACGCTTACTGCTTTATTTGTTAGAAATCAGGTCACAAGTTAATTGTTGCTCCTTCGGTAATAAGATTTTCGATATTCTTGTGAAAAATGCATCATTGATAGGCAGTATCTGTGACCCTTGACACATCATTGTTGAAAAGATAAATCAATCTGCATTGGGTAATATCTTACCAACAGACACTTCTTATGCGAGTAGAGCAACTATATTTGATCTGGTAAATCAACTGAGGGACTATGCCTGGAGGTGTTTAAGAACTAGGATCGACTTTAACCACCGACCTGCGGCTTGTACCTAACGACTGCCCCACGTAGGTCTCGAACCCGTTACCAAGTGATGGAGGGCTAGTGATCGAAGACGGTTAAACGCCTTAACCACTTTGCGCGGCCCCTGTCTAAACGGCACAACGTGTTACTTGTATGTAACTTCACGGAGTTCGGTAACTTGTTCTATTTTGTTCACTTTTCCGGAACTTCCTTTTTTTTCTGATACGTTATATTTACGGTATAGATTAGGATACTCATGTTATCTCTTGATAGCATTGTATTTCAAAACATGTATATTGCGAACGATCTTCAGCTATATATTCAATAACAACATTCAAATACCAAATTACTCCATGTGACATGTGAGTTTTTTCTTCTTATGTGTGGTATCATTCGCGATCCTTTAGTGAGGTAGCACTCTAAACTCGGCATAAGATCCGCGCTACTCCATGTGGCATACACTTCAATGATACCATATACGCTTAAGATACACAAATGGAAGCAAGTCTTTAAATGTCCTAAGCTGTTGATAGAACGGTTAACCTAATAAAACCTAACAAAACCTTGGATGTCTGCTATGATCATTTCTTACTTTCTGCAATGTAGGAGAAGGAACTCTTGACAAAAAGTGACCAGCGACAAGCAACTAAAGATTGTCAGACGGTCACATTGTGTCAGCAATGCTCCAATGAATTTACGTCATTTTAATCAGAGGTGCAAAAATGTTTTAAACCCTACTTTGTATTGCAAATTATTCTCACAATATCAAAATACCGCCTATTTTTCAAATTAATGTTCAGTATAAAGAGCACATAGAAAGATGTGTACACTTGTACTTCATTATTATTACCTTCTTTCTTTACGGCCTATACATACAGAAAAAAGTACTTAGGGCCCATGTAATGTGTCTGTGAAAACATGTTAACTTAAATGACATCAAACAAACAAAACATAAAAGACAATCGTTTGCTTAAATATTTTATGAGGCCATGGTTAATTATTTCTTTTCAAACACATGTAAATGTAGTCTACAAACATAAAATATTGCTTTTTATCAAAAAAGAATGAAACTTGAATATGGTTACTGACATGGAATGCATAGAGATTGTCTTCGACTTTTAATAAATATAAATGTTGACCCATCCGGATACAGTAAGGGACAACTTTGCCTTGGTGCCTTTCTCCATAGCCAGGAAAGCATTCACTGATTGCAGCTTTTATAAAGTGTCATTTATTTGCCACGTTGCAATTACAAAGTTTGTTGTGTGCCTATAAACCTATAAACTTAAGTTTAAAATCAACAGGTTATAGCAATAAAGTCGCTTCTGTGTAGCAATCTACTTTTTATCTGGAATTTTAAGATGTGTACTGTTTAGTCGATCAATGGTATATAGTATTACGTAAGCTGTTTCTTTTTATTAAATATAAGACAACCGACAGTCATCGTGAACATCTGTTTTTTCTCAAGTGTTTTTCTTTGCCCTTTCATGTAGAAAGGCCATGTATGACACGCGTCTGACACTATATAAACTACACACAGACCCTTGTTCGGCATTTTCCTGCATTCTTACATTGGTAAGTCTTGAGGCTTTGGTAAATAGGAGTAACATGTCTAACAAATAACTGCTTTGGTAATAAGGAGTTACATGTTACAAACAGAATATTACTTGCATACCATTTTATACCTTTTGTTACAGACGTCGATATTACCTCGCACTTAAATTCATTTACACAGTTCTATGTTAGAACTTTTTAACATCTAGCTGCAACATTATAACTTGTACATGTATAGTTATATCTTTCTATTTCATAGCGCCTTCTCTTATAATATCTACGTATTTTATATAAGTGAAAAACGTTCGCACAAGTGAGAAGACGATTGGTTCTTCCCTAGGCCGGGAAATATGTACCCTAACAGAATCAGGGTTATCTTGTATCTATACTAATTTTAGCACCCTGCAAAACTGTGTTTTGTTTTCGGCAGTGTTCTCGGCATCCATCTTTTTCATATGACCTTGTTGTTTGCATGGACTTTCGACCTTCAACATTCAGAGATATATCAAATGAACGTATTGTTGTTAAAGTCTGATGTTCTTTTAGGCGTGTCGTAAATTTCAGACAAGTTTCCCCAGTGTGTGCAAGGTTACAGCGGTTACGTGTAACTCGGTAGACCACACCTGTCAAGTGTTCCTTCGGCAGTTTGTATTTCGGGTGAACTAACAGTGCTTGATGGTATGGTGTGGTCGCACTGACTTGTTGTTTTGTGCCACAATCTTGGAGGTGCTTCAGACAATCCATTTGTGTTTGGTACATAGACCATGACGTTAGCTTTTGTGATTGAACGATTTTGTTTCTTGGGTCATTTTGGTTTTATATTTTATTTGATCTTCTACTTTCCTTTTCGACCGTTCGTGGTTTTCACATGATGTTTGTTTGATATGTCGCTTTTCAATTTCCATGTCTTCCTGTTCAGTTACGATGGTTATGTATCAGTCCTGGAGAGTGCAAACTACCCGATCTGATGCAACGGATAATGTGAATTGAAGTTGAGGTACCGATCCGTGTGAGTGTTTTTGTTCTGTGCACAAGTTATTTGATGGAACCACTAGCTCTCGCTGCGATAAGGGTATCCAAGGTAACTTTGCGGTCTAACTCTTCTTCTGACGTAAATTACATGTATCATGTTACTCCACCCTTGCCTTTGATTAGGTGAGTTGATAGTGTTTGCCTCACCTTTCCTGTCTACTTCCAGAATATCATCAACATATATTCTCCATAGTTAAGAACGACATTCCATCGGAGCTGCGCTGTTCAGCTACAGAATCGGTACATAACAGTAGGTGAAACTATGCTTCCAATTGCTGCCACAAACTTTTGCTGGTGAAGTGTGCCCCGAATGAAAGAGAAGTAGTGTTAAGTTCAAACACCAACAACTCAATGATGTTTTCTTCAGGAAGATTTTTTCAATGTAATACCCGTCCCTCTGACTGCCCGGAGTATTTAAGTGCTATTTTGCAAAATGTCTCAATGTGACAGCAGTCTTAACTGACTAGGAACATTGTGGCTTACTGAGTTGTTTTCAGGGGTTAAGAGTCGAGACACCGGTTATGTGCAATCTTTGCTTTACAACGGAAACAGAAGTCAAACCAAGTTTTCCAATCACTGCTTGTGTTGAGAACAAACTACGCATCTAATATTTAAACCAAACTGATGAATCTCATACCAAGGTCTTTGTTTGCATTCAACTGTCTGAACCTTTCCCTTTTTCCACAGTACACTTTGCTGTCATTACGAAAATCACAATGCAGTTGGCCGTTTTCCTTGTTATTGTCCTGCCACTGGCAATGTCCGCGCCGAATAAGGAAAGGGCTTTATCACTCAACCCATTCATTCAAAGCATTAGTAAGTAAACTCACGTCTTCGTTATTTTGTTTATTTGCTTATATGGGATCTTTTCTTTTCTTGATTTACGCCTTAACAACCATTTGTCTGCCCAAGTGCCTGCTTGACAGTAACCCCACGTTTCGCCTGTGTGTTGAACGTTCGCACTAGCGGATAAAGCAACGTGTTCTGTCTCCAGGCCGGCACGAACAAAGGTTCTTATAAATTGTAGTTGTAAATTCCTACTTTATATGTAGCATTTTGGAAAAGCAAAGTTAATATTTTCTTAATTGATTTTTACTTTTCTAATTTCTATTTACAACTTTTTCTGAATCAAAACTGCTTACCTTCTCATCGTATATTACACAACACGCTTCACACCACGTTGTTGACTTAAAGTGTTTCATTGACTTAGCATTGTGGCCGTACAAACTCCTTAATCTAGACTCCTTATAAAATTCGTCCCCTAGAACTTTTAAATATCTTTGTAGCATTAACTTTTCATGAGCACGTAACAGCTATTTTACATGCATAATTAGGCACATTGAACGAGTCAATTTAATTTATCCATATCAAAACTAGCATTTGTTGTTTTTAGTTATACCCGTCTTACTTTCCATAGTTCTCTAAGTTTATCTCTGTGGCTGATCACCTATCTGTCAATGGGCGTGCTTGCCTGTTCTATATATCCCTGCAACAGTATACATGTCAAGCAAGGCACAGCTATAACCCGATTATAGGATTTGACCTTAATTGAACCTTTGACCAAAATGCTGCTCTCTATTGATACATGTACCACTTTACGATACAAAAATGTTAGTTTTTTATATTTATTTTCATTTATTATTTAATTATCGGCCGATTTTGTTACATTTATCACTTCCAGCACAAACAATATCTCTTGAGGAGACAATACACCAACATCCCGCGTTCAGCACATATACATTACACATATGGAGGCTTGTTATTTTAATACCATCTTAGTTTTTAGGACATTTAACACTATAGAGCAAACAAATCCTCCTCCCACTCGCTTAGTCAAGCATAGATATAGCTATCCTACTAGTGCAGGTTCGCGGAAAAGAATAGATTTGCAGTTCTCAACTGCATGATCACGAGATGCGACTAATTATGCCTCCCCCCCCCC
>NW_018404434.1:166738-216894 GCF_002113885.1 Mizuhopecten yessoensis
AAAAAATACCAAATATCGGCATGAAATACTCGGCCGTTAGTAGGTTAAAGTATACAGTGAAGTCTGCTTTTCCAATTAATATAATAAACACTAATTTCAATGTTATTTACCTAATCTTGTTCATTGATTTTTTGAGTATATACTTTAATGTATAAAAGAAAAAAAATGTAAAATGTAATGGTCCATGTACACCTAATATGTATCTGTGAGCGACCACTACCGACGCAGCTATAATGACCAGTGTGGTACATTACTACTGTACCACACTTGAATATACCATAAGAACCAACACATACTTATTCTCCTCTTTTGCTAAATTTGAATTCTGCCAGAAAACCTCATGAAAATATTTACGTTTTGAATTATAATTCAAACACGAAAGCGACATGTACGTAAATACATGTAGATCTCTCCTTGCAATAACCCAGCTTGTAAGTTTAGAGACGCGAATGAAACCACACATAAGAAGAAAAACTCACATTTCACATGTAGTACTTTGATATATGAATATTGTTAGACTTGCACAAGTTCCTCATACATTGATAACGGTCAATAGATAGCTGAAGATAGTGCAAAATATACATGTTTTGATATACAATGCTATCACAAGATAACATGAGTATCTTTGTCTAAACCATAAATATAAAATGAGAAAAAGAGTATAGACATGAAAAGACAAAATGTCCAAGTGTTGTAATGGGTACGGCAGATCAATTTGCAAATGACCACATTCAGATTTAAAACTGCATGTATTCATTCTTGTAAAACATAAATGGGAACAGCGATGAGCCGTGAGTATTATTAATATCTAATTTAAAAATATTATAAAGTTAACGCTGTCATTAGCAGAAGGAGCAACAGGAAACGAAAGGAAACGGGATATACGCATTTAATGAGGTGACGTTAGGTTTGGTTTGCTTTTATTTTATTTAACGTCTAAACAGCTCATGTCATTTAAGGACGTTCCTCCATGTGTGTTGAGTAAACGTGCACGTGTGTACATTGTATGTGTGCTGGAGTCAGGGTATGTTAGTGTACTTGCCTCCTTGTGATTAGCGGGAATGAAACAACATTCATTGTTGCATAATTCACGGTCGTTAGAAATGATCTGTAACCGGTGCATGATATACATGTCAGTGTACAAAATATGGCAAAACTTTTCTGGGTTTCTTCTCTGCTAAAGAAGAAATATTCACTGTTAATATTCAAAATGTTACATGTCGGTGGTTTTTTCATACAGTTTCATGAAATGTGTCATAATCAAACTCCAGCTTATCTGCCAAGCTTAGTCCATAATAAAATATCAAAAAGCCATAATCACAACACACTAATTCGTATCATTTACATTCAATTAACAGGAGAATCAAAACTTACAAAGACTAGTTTTTGAATTTCTCAATGCAAGTATTGAATGCATTACCTATAAATATTCGTAAAAGAATATTTATTCTTGAACATCCGTTTGTGATTGTTATTAAAAGATTACTTCAAAAAGATAAAGTAGTGGTCCCTTCATATTTCAATATTGAAAATAGAAACCTACAAATAATACATACAAGATTCAGGTTAAAATGTAGTAATTCGAAACAACACTCATATATGAGAAATGTAGAGGTGAGCCCATTATGAAGATGCGGACTTGTCAAATGTAGCTACCACATTTCATTAATATGTAATAATTTCTCTAGAAAAAGACTAATATAATCCATCCCTGATGTGAGGTATGTATAAGGTTATTCAAACCCAAGGGACAAATGATTGAGCAGTAGACCCGGGGTTTTGCCGAGGGTCTTTTGCTCAATATTTTATCCCGAGGGTTTGAATAACCTTATCCATACCTTATATCAGGGATGGATACTATTTCTTGCTTATTACCTAAAACCCGTAAAAACAGCTGCTCTTCTAGTAAAGTTGTAAACTGTCCGCACATTTCTCATATGCATATGAATCCTGGATGGCAACTGTTAGTGACGTCTATGACCCTGACTGACCCAAAAACGTCATAAAATGACGTCACGAACAAAAACGTGACCCCGAAAGGTCACTCTAATTCCTCCGCCAATCTGCGCGTGTAAGCCATCTAGACCCGTGGGTCGGATAGAATTTTCCAGCACTGCCGGAAATACGGATAGCTCGGTCTAGTATGCAAGAAAAAATACTTTATAATGCTTAAACATTAATCTTACTAAAAATAATTTACTGTGGGGAAGTACTGAGTATTAAATACAGAAGAACACAGATATTTTTTGTCATTTCAGTAAATGGTTTATAATTAGTTAATCCTTATTTGTTTACATGTCCATGTACGACACTTTTATTGTAGTTATTGAGGCTAGGTAGTCTAGCGGTAGAGCGCCGGGCTCGTGACTGAAGGGTTGCGGGTTCGGGTCACGTCACGACACTGTGCTGTATCTTTGAACAAGATACTTTACTCCGCTTGTTCCAGTCTACTCAGCTGTAAAAATATAACAACGGGTTATAAATTGTGAACCGTTTTGAGACGACCTACCAATTATGTTGTGATTAAGCGATATATAAGAACCTGGAATTGTTAATTATTATAATTCTTAATTCATCATTTATATATTGTATATTGTAATCGAAAATATTTTTTATTCTTTAATACATTATACCGAGAACCAAGCGCATCATAAGGAAATGTGTATGAGTGTTTGAGCATGTGCATGCGTACGTGTACGAGAGTGCCATCATCCGCCTGTCCTTCCATCCATCCAAGGATGTGTGAGTGCAAGTGTGCGTGCACTTCAATACCAAACGTAATGCACTGGTTCAATGTCAATTTTCAGCACTTGTAAATATGTTTTAATTAAGACATCAACTTATTCAAATTAAAAATTGTAGTTGAGGTGTCAACAGTCGCGAAGAATTATTTGCCTGTAAAATAAACACTTGGATGAGGAATTAATATAAGATGCAAGCCTGTTTTCCAATCCCTGTGTAATTATTTGTATGTAATTAAACATGTTTTAATATTAAATAAATACTGTTTAAACTGAGTCCCTGTGACAACTGTTATTAAGTGCATACAGAATATACGCCCCTATAACAGAATATTAAGCTTCTCGACTGGTTTAGATCATCTTACTAATCTAGCCGTTTGCTTGTTTTTTTAGATATATGCTCAGCATTTTGAGCTTCGTTTTGACGCATAAGGTCTAAAATAAAGTTCAAGTATCTGCAGGCCTTTCAACTTGAACTAACAAATACGTTTCTTGACAAAGAGACACGGACTGTAATGACCTTGCTCTATGTATAGGACGTCAACCCCCTTGAGCCAGACCAAACCATATTTGCACTTAAAGATAACTATGGCAAAAGTATTTCTATAGATAAAAAGTCAGAAGATTTCGGTAATCGTTCGACTCGCGGACAACTGTCATTTCTCAGTGGGTGTGATTTGCCCTTTCCCATAAACGTCACGTATCAATCTCTTTATAAACCGAACACAGCCTATTACTCGACCTATTCCACCTCTGGTTCTTTCATTGGTAAGTTCTTTAACTTTTGTAGTTAAGAGTTAGGAGTTTGACAAATCGTGTTTTGTTTCTTATAGATTATAATTTTGTTTGAGTTTTTGAGTTCAGAGTCCTCACTACAGCCAACGTCATTAAAGGACGGCCACCGAATGTTTAATGAACGCGGTAAGAGCTATGGTAGTGTCTTTATGCTCATTTGACCAATCCTTTTTTCATTGCTGAACAATACATCGCAGAAGAACCACTTCACTGTCTATTGAAACATAAAATTCAGTTTTGCCTTTTTGTCTTCAAACATCATATTATTACATGATTATTATATGGTTTTAGGTCGTGAATTTCTTCCCTGTAAATACGGACTAACGTCGAATTTTAGGAATGACTTACAAGGCAGTGTAGGAAATATGTAACTGTTTCAGAAGTGGCGGATTTCGCTCCAACATCTACAGTGTTTATGTTATATTTCAGTTGGTTTTTGTGTTTTAGTTTCCATTGTCTTTTCTTCGGACGTGCAGAGGAAAATTCGTGTATTTCTATTCTAGGCTTACCTTTGCGTCTATACGCGACATATTTGGTTCGATTTCATTCTTTCGCTTTGTCTATTGGTATAATTATATACTTAGCAGAGAGTCTGATGGTAGAGTCCACACTTCAAATTTCTATAATTTGCACAAAGTTTGAATTTTGTCTGTATAACTTCATGTTTACATGTAATTGTAATATTGTTGGTATGGTTCTAAGATGACCATAGAACGTACTTTTACAAATACTTGTGTTATTGATATCTTTTATGGGAATCTCTTAGTGTGGGTCTACACTTTTGCGCTTATGTTATTTTCGTAGAACTTAGTACGGGTTTAATGGATTAAAAACGTTAACAACAAATTGTGTGAGGTAATAGTGACAATTATTATTATTAAAATTACATGCATAAAGGCCCATCAACACTGGAGGAAGTTATTTGGATCAATGCGTAGACAACAAGTTACAATATGTAAAACCTGAAATTAATTAATAGTTTTCCAGTTAAAAGCTGAAAAGACGAAGTTGTCCTTGCCAATCTCTGAATGGGTCATTTACACATTGCTGTGAGATTAGCTCAACCACTTTTCTAACTGCCATTTCTAATATAAAGAACCATTTACCGTAAAACAGTTGTCATTAGACTGCAATGATCTCCAGCCAACACGAGAATTTTTATAATAATACATGTATAACAGTGGCGGATCCAGAGACCTATCTGGGGGGGTTTCCAAATTTCCTGGGGGGGTTTCCATGTTGGAAAAAATTGAGGGAAATGGTCAAAATATACGATTTTTAAAGAAAATTCTCAGGGTGGGGGGGTTTCCTGAAGCCCAAAAAACCCCTCTGGATCCGCCACTGTATAACAAATTTCATAACTAACCTTATTTCTAAACAGTAATTATATCTGTTGGTCTGTTCAAAAACATAAGTAAGCAAAGCCATTTTTTCTTTTCGATTTGACGTTAGTCTTACTTTTACGTTTGTTAGATGCCATTACCTTTTTAGCAGTTGTCTTTATTCTCGGATATGTTTGGTTTTATTTTGACTAACGTTCTATCAACAGATAAGGTCAGATTTGCAGGGGAAAATCTGTATACTTCGCCGCAGTTTAAGGTTCGTTTTTCCACCTGTCGTAATAAGGTTGAACACATCACGAGAGTGAGAGAAAATAAACAACATATTTAACTAAGCAATACTTTCTGAAGGGCGAAATTCAAATTGAGCGAAATTTATTCTGCTAGTGAAGGGCGTAAATTTGACTTGGCGAAAGTGTCCTAGTATACAATACTTTGTTCCACGCGTACTCGTACGTCTGTAAGTATGATTCCACAATTCTAATTTCTATGATTTGCACTTAATTGCGGGGTTGTCTGTGTACTTTGACGTTTTGTTGTAATGTTAATAATCTGATATCCAGGTTACCTGCGCGTCTATTTATATGATTCAACACTTACAGATGTGATTTATACGTCTTGGTGTAAATATCTGTATTTGTGCTCACGTTTTCTTGTGCATAATGTTATTGGTAAAGTTTTATGGTCATCGCCTTTTTGGTAATTTATGTTCAGCTATAATCGTACGTGATTTATATATATATATATTTACCACCTCTGTTTGTTGCGGACTGAGAAAGGAATATACCTGTTGTAACACACTGTATATTGCAAAGACAACTAAATTGAACACCCTGCAAAACAAGACATCCTTGTCTGTTCATGCATCAATCTTCATACGATCTTGGTTTTTATGGGGATATTGCAATTGAAACAAGCAAATACACATACATTGTATATTTGCGAGGTAGTTCAATATTTGTTATCAACATTTAAATGTGTAAACGGTTTTATTTTTCCACAGTACACTTTGCCGTCGTATACGCAAATCACAATGAAGTTGCCCGTTTTCCTTGTTATTGTCCTGCCACTGGCAATGTCCGCGCCGAATAAGGAAAGGGCTTTCTCACTCAACCCACTCCTTCAAAGCATTAGTAAGTAAACTCACGTGTTCGTTATTTTGTTTATTTGATTATATGGGATCTTTTCTTTTCTTTTTTTTACATCTTAACAACCGTTTGTCTGCCCAAGTGCCTGCTTGACAGTAACCCGTCGTTTCGCCTTTGTGTTGAACGTTCGCACAAGCTGATAAAGCAACGTGTTCTGTCTCCAGGCCGATACATACAAAGGTTCTTATAAATTGTTGTTGTTAATCCCTTCTTTATATGTAGCATTTTGGAAAAGCATCATTAATATTTTCTGAATTGATTTTTACTTTTTCTAATTTCTAATGAACTTAATTATACAAATGTGCTACAACATTTTCTGAATCAAAACTGTTGACCTTCACATCGTATGTTACACAACACGCTTCACACCACGTTGTTGACTTAAAGTGATTCATTGACTTTACATCGTGGCCGTACAAACAGGAAACATATCCCTATTCTGGAATAGGCTCTCCCTCCCACCATGCAGGATCTCCCAAAAAATAGTAGACATCATTTCAAATATAGTTTTGGAACACAACAGAAAACGTAAAAGTACAGTGATAATAGAGTTACAAAAACAGACACATAGTTGTAAAGCACACCACCTGCTCTACCCGGGCAATCCTTGGCCTCTCTAGCCGAGGCCTTCTCTGCTGAACAATCTCTCTAGAAACTCATACATCTGAACCTCAACTTCAAACTCCTAAATCTAGACTCCCTATCAAATTCGTCCCTAAGGCTAAGTACTTTTAACAATCTTTGTAACATTAACTTTTCATGAGCACGTAACAGCTATGTCATATGCATAATAAGGCACATGCAACGATTCAATTTAATTTATCCATATCAAAACTAGCTTTTGTTGTGTTCAGTTATACCCGCATTACTTTCCATAGTTCTCTAAGTTTATCTCTGTGACTGATTACCTATCTGTCAATGGTCGTACCTGTATGTTCTATATATCCCTGCAACAGTCTACATGTCAAGCAAGGCACATATATAACCCAATTATAGGATTTGACCTTAATTGAACCTTTGATCAAAATGCTGCTCTCTATTGATACAAAAGTACCTAACACTTTACGATGCAAAATTGTTAGTTTTTATATTTATTTTCATTTATTACCTAATTATCGGCCGATTTTGTTACATATATCGCTTCAAGCACAAACACATTTTAGGACACTTAACACTATAGAGCAAACAAATCCTCCTACCACTCGCTTAGTCAAGCATAGATATAGCTATCCTACCAGTGCAGGTTCGGGAAAAAGAATAGATTTGCAGTGCCCCACTGCATGATCACGAGATGCGACTTAGTATGGCCCCCCTGCAGAATCGGGGTTATTCTTCTATGTCTCCTATAAAAGTGACATGAAAGATACCAAAATTGATATGCTGCCCCAATTGTTACACTTTGAATTGTTTTCCTGTCTTCTTTCTTCTCTATCTACTTTCTGTTTCAGGCGGTGTCACCCAATCCTGAACTATCTCATGCACGACTGACATTAAATATGAAATCATTGTGCTTTTCAAGCTAGTTTCCGCAATGAACAATTGGTGTGAAATCGAATATGTCAGTCATTTGCTTTGTCAGTCCCTGTGGTATGTGAACATGTTATACCGAATAAAGCTCATACATTTGATCTTCTGTTTCAGTGAATATATTTCATGCAGATGAGATTAAGCTGCTAGTTACAGATCTGATTGATCAGCTCGGTTCTGATTCCAGAAAGTCACAATGTAGCGATGAATGTAACAAGCTTGTAGACACCCAAGTCGCTGCAGGCACCGTCAACACCATTACGCATGCAGCTTGTCCTATGGTGTGCACATCGTAAGTATACATGATTTTAAAGTCAACACTAGATCCGCGATTTCACCAACATACCGCTTCAAACACTTACACACGTACATTTCACTAACAGAGACACGTCATTAAATTATTTCGTATTGTTTGTTGCTGATAGACAGTTAAGGACATTAGGAAACATAAAACAATAATAATTACGTTTACAGAAGGAAAAAAATAGCTTGGACATGACAGGTTGAATATTAAATACACAGCAATATTAACAATTGATAATAGCATGATATTATATCTTTCTGCAACAATCAATTGAATGTAAAATCTGATATAAATGACAGAAACTGTACCAAATATATTTTTCTTAGATATAACACTCTATAATTTATTAATTCATAAGATGTTTGGCAGTCAATGGTCGGTCACAAATATGACAATAAGGTTGATTCACATTTTGTTAATTGTAAGCAAGTGTCATGTAGGTATGTCCTATGCTCGGTCTTGAGAGGACAACTTTCTCTCTGCTGTCATGAAGCATGAAACCACAATATGCTGAACTGAAAATAACTAAATTGTTTCTGCGGACCATTTACATTTTGATGAACACAATAGGAAGACTTGTCTAAAACTTCATTTTCATTTATTTCACAGGTTACAGGAGCTTGCTCACTTCATGCATATTCCACACCCTTCGCCTAGCAGTGCTACAACCTATTAGAAAGGCTGGTGATGTAGACCTGATAAAGTTTGTTTTATCTTCTAAAAGATAAATAAATAAACAGATTACCTAAATTAAACTGTTGTACCTCATTTATCACTTTCATTTGCAATATCAGAAATTCAAACAAAAACAGACGTTCACATAACGAATGATTTTAACTTGAAGTTAAAGATTAAAATGTTTAATAAGAGCCTCGCTCTCGGGCACCGAATGCGCCCAAGCGAAGCTCTTTAATGGTAACACATGCGTGCGTAAACATAGTTGCTTCCCCTTTCTACACCTTGCCTTTAATTGTTTATGTCTGAAAGAAGAAGTCCAGTGGGGAAACGGGAAGTGTATCCTTGAAGCAAAGACAATTGTGTTTCAACCCATACATGAACATCGTCATATAGTAAAAACAATACCCATGTTTTATTACTTATTTATTTCGGGAAAAACTAATATACATTCTGAGTGAAAACAATCTATCACATAAATTGTGATACTAGCAGGCATGAAACGTCGTTCAGAGATTATCCTACTATGACGTCACAAGCACGTCACACTCCAATGGCCTTCATCGGTTATTTCCGAAAGGATGAAAAATAACTGGGAAATCTTGGAATTGATAGCCGTTGCATTTATCTCTTTGTCGATGCTTCACGACTTTTAATTTCTGTTTTTGCCACAGTCACAAAAAGTAAATATACTGAAGATCCTTTTTGTCATCAACCGAGTTCTGTTAAAAAATTTACCGGGAGATATTTTCAAAAAGAAACGCATTAAACCAATAGATCAACATGTACATTTATTTTTCATCGTCTAAAATTTCATCGATTTCGATTTGTTGTGTATATGAACGAAATAATTGACACTTTTAAAAGTCTGGTTATAGTCTTTACATACTTTATGTATGCATCAACACTCATAAAAGAAACAATGGATAATTCATTTATGTCGAAATCAACAATAATTGTCAAGACAACGAACCCGAGTTCAACGCCATTATTCAGCAACGTATCACTTTTTCACAACGCATGCCGATTTATAACAAGTTATACAGACATAAACTGTTTAATTTTATTTGACATCATTACCTGGCAAACCTCAGTGACAGTTACAAAACTTGAAATTCAATCCGGTGTTTCAGGATAGAACAGGAATTCTAAATATCGATATAAAGACAATTTCAGTGACATCAAAGTCTTACAATGTTTTCTTTTTTTAATTTCATTTTTTTAACTAACATCTCTATACATTTACTTTTATAGACTTATCGTCAAATATGTAATATGTACTTTTTTCTATAGCAATTAAAAAACAGTTTTTCCCCAACTTAATTCAATCATTCTTTTTGTGACCTGACGGAAGCACGCAGAGGATTTAATTCTTAATGTGGGAGGAAGCCGGAGTATCCGGATAAAACCCGCGTGGTCGGGCAGGTAACTGGGATTGAATCCGGCCATGTTGATGAAGACGAGCGCGCTATCCACTGCGCCACCCGACCCATCATATACGTTACGGACAAGAACAAATATCTGATTTAGCAGCTTTGGAAATGGCGTCATCGATGCAAAAATTATATTGCGAATACATTTTTAGCAATCATCAACGATACAAATAATTTATATAAGGGAGACCGGGGCAAGTTTGGCCACTCCTGATATTATTTTTGTTTTTTAGCTAATATTTACAACTTTAAAGATCTTAGCACTTTAGTTGGCTGGGCATTCACACGAAAAAATGGCGAAGAAAACTCTAATTTAAGATTACAAACAGGAGAAATGACTTTTGAGAGGGTAGAAAGAAAATCATGATATCGCTTCTAGTTATCCAAGTCAAGCACTCACAACCATATTGCTGTACGAATGTTGAAATTTTAATTTGGGCCCGGACAGTTTCGGTCAATGATACCGTGGCAAGTTCGGCCCATGTAACACATAAAAAGTCGTAGCATTGGCGGAAAATCTGACGTTGCAAGCTTTATAACGTCATAATAAAGCTGATTCCAATGGGGCCGAATTTACCCAAATGCCTGTCCGAACTTATCCCATGGCGGGGCTCGATCGACTATCGATCATCCGACAGGGAAAATTAAATAAAGTTCAAATCCGGACGTGCTGCCAGTATTCAAAAACGGAATTTAAAAAAGGTCCGAGTTTGCCCTGATCTCCCCTATTGTTATGTCGGTCTTAATCTCATTAGAGTTTATGTTTTATTGTTATCCGTCGACTAGCCGACTTTAAATGATTTTTATCTTACCTCATTCTGAAAGCAGTATTATCTCATTCTGTATCAGTAAATATCAGAGATCAACAAAAGCTTCGCTCTTTTAAGGCTTTGCCTTTTCATAGTATATGCGAACGGAACAATCGCAAACAGGTTGGTTGTAATACATGTGCAGAAAACTTTCAAAAAAGATGACTGAAAAAAAGGTTAAATATTGAGGGATGTATAATACATGTAGGATATTTATTGTTAATATGCAATACTAAATTAACATGATCAATTATGCAATTTCAATGCGTAATCTTTTTAAAAAAATGGTTCTTTTGTTCAGATATTTATCTTTCAAAGAGACGAAGGGGGCTGTTTCTCGTTATGGATGTAGAATGTTCCTAGGTGTCTAAGCACGGTCACTTGTTGGCCAATTTTTTATCAGTTCTTTTAAGCAACAGCAACCGGTCCGACTAACTACTGGATCGCTCTTCCCCTCCGCACTAAAAATCAAATAAGCAAAAAACACTATTATTGATTATTGAATAATACTCACCGTTTATGGAAGACTTTTATAAAATGTGAATTGAATATATTGATTTGTTAAAAAATGGAAACTGTATCGATAGTTTTGTTTTATTTTCACAAACTATATTTTTGTTAGGTAAAAATCACGAGACAACTTTCCGTGGGCTATTCCATGGACTGTTCTACCTCTTAAGCAAACACCGCCAAATTCGAATTTAGAAATGTAATCCATTCTATGTTATGGTCCTAAAACACGGAACAGGATTGCAGACAATTTATCATAACGCGCGTTATTCATTTTGTATTTAATCCAGTTCCGTGTTAAAGGTCAGTAACACGTAACAGAATGCTTCTTAATGCTTCAATTTCAATAAATTTTATTGTCAAAGGACAAATGGATTGGGCAGCAGGCATAGCCTATTTAAGCCCTTTCCAAACATATTAACAGACAGTGGTACAAGCATAGACATAGAACACATACAAACACATATAAACAAGTTGGTATTATCAAATTAATAATCAAATTAGGGGAAACAACTACTAATACTCATTTTTATTATAATTGAATCTAATGGTTTGAATTCTAACCTTTTATTTTGATATTGAAAAGACATAAAATATATACCGGTATATACATATTATGAAGAGAAAAGAAAAATAGTTTGTTGATGGAGCTGCATGTATAAACATTTGATGGGATTAAATTACCGCACCCAACAGATACAGGCCAAAAAGTCCATTGTATCACACAAGGCCATCCACTGATGAGTTTGGAAATTCAATCCCATCAAATAGTTTAATTTATGCATATTAAACACAGGTTAGATATATAATTAACATGTTGTAAAGCTTTATATTCTAATTTATGTAGTTGTTTCCCAATATTTTTTAATAAAATAGTATAACTGGTATTCTGAACCCCAGCCCCCCTCACTAACACTTGCTTAAATAGTTTCATTCACCATGTACGTCAGTGGTAAAATACACAGACACACACATATTACTAGCTAAGTACACAGACCCGGAATGCCTGTGTAACGCTAGGTTTTATGACAGGACATGCTATTTAGGTTATATTTAATTCGTTTAATATTGTCACCTTGTCAGAAAAATACTACAAAAAATACCAAATATCGGCATAAAAGCTCGACCGTTAGAAGGTTAAAGTATACAGTGAAGTCTGCGTTTCCGATTGATATAATAAACACTAATTTCAATATTATTTACCTCATCTTGTCCATTGATTGATTGAATATAGACTTAAATGTATCAAAGAAAAAAATGTAAAATTTAATGGTCCATGTACACCTAATATGTATCGGTGAGCGAAAAAAGGATTGGAGACATGAAAAGACAAAATGTCCAAGTGTTGTAATGGGTACGGCAGATCAATTTCAAATGACCATATTCAGATTTAAAACTGCATGTAATCATTCTTGTAAAACATAAAAACGGGAACAACGATGAGCCGAGATTATTATTTATATCAAACTTAAGAATATTATGAAATTATTGCTGTCATTACCCCAGGAGCAACATGAAACGAAAGGAAACGTGGTATAAGCATATTATGAGGTGAACTTTGGTTGGGTTTGCTTTTATTTTATCTAACGTCTACACAGCTCAGGTCATTTAAGGACGTACCTCCATGTGTGTTGTGTAAACGTGCTCGTGTGTACATTGTATGAGTGCCGGAGTCAGGGTATGTTAGTGTACTTGCCTCCATGTGATAGCGTAATGTATCACAACTTATCTGCCAAGCTTAGTCCATAATAAAAATATCAGAAAGCCATAGTCACAACACAATAATTCGTATCATTTACGTTAAATTAACAGTAGAACCCAAACTTACAAAGACTAAATTTTGAATTTCTCATTAATTAATGAATGCATTACCGATAGATAATCGTGAAAGTATATTTATTCTTGAAAATCCGTCTGTAAATGTTATTTAAAGATTTCTTCAAAAAGTTAAAGTAGTGGTCCCTTCATATTTCAATATTAGAAATAGAAACCTACCAATACTACATACAAGATTAAGGTTAAAATGAAGTGATTTAAACAACACCCATATATAAGAAATGTAGAGGTGAGCCCATTATGTAGATACGGACTGGTCAAACGTAGTTACCACATTTTATTAATATGTAATAATACAAAATACTATATAAAGCTTAAACATTAATCCTACTGAAAATACTTTACTGTGGGAAAGTACTTAATATTCAATACAGAAGAACAAAGATTATATTTTTTTCATTTCAGAACTTTGTCAATCTCAGTAAATGGTTTATAATTAGTTAATCATTATTTGTTTACATGTACATGTACGACACTTTTATTGTAGTTATTGAGGCACGGTAGTCTAGCGGTAGAACGCCGGGCGCGTGACAGAAGGGTTGCGGGTTCGGGTCACGTCACGACACTGTGCTGTATCTTTGAACAAGATACTTTACTCCGCTTGTTCCAGTCTACTCAGCTGTAAAAATGATAACCGCGGATAATAAATTGTGAACCGCTTTGAGACGAAGTACGAACTATGTTGTGATTAAGCGATATATAAGAACCTGGAATTATTATTTTTATGATTCTAAATTAATCCATTATATATTGTATATTGTAATCGAAAATGCTTTTTATTCTTTTTTTATATTGTAAATACATGATATCGAGAAGCAAGCGTATCATAAGTACAATGTTCATGTGTGTGTATGAGTGTTTGAGCATGTGCATGCAAACGTGTACGAGAGTACCTTCGTCCATCTGTCCGTCCATTCATCCATGGGTGTGTGAGAGCAAGTGTGCGTGCACTTCAATACCAAACGTAAAGCACTGGTTTTTATCCTAATGTATCATACATTAAATGTAATATATTTCAATTTCAATTTTCAGCACTTGTAAATATGTTATAAATAAGACATTATCTTATTCAAATTAAAATTGTAGTTGGGATGTCAACAATCTCGAAGAATTATTTGCCTGTAAAATATACACTTGAATGAAGAAATAAAATAAGCTGTAAGCCTGTTTTCCAATCCCTGTGTAATTATATGTATATAATTAAATTAAATATTGGGCTTCTCGCGGGTATAGATCATCTTACTAATCTTAGAAATAAAGTTCAAGTGCCTGCAGGCCATTCAACATGAACTTACAAATACGTTTCTTGATAAAGCGGCACGGCCTGTAATGACCTGTGCTGTTTATAGGACGTCAATCCCCTTCAGCCAAACCCAATCGTATTTGCACTTACAGATAACTATGGTAAAAGTATTTCTATAGATAAAAAGTCAGACTCGCGGACAACTGTCACTGCTCAGTGGGTGTGATTTGCCTTTTCTCATACACGTCACGTATCAATATCTTTATAAACCGAACACAGCCCATTGCTCGACCTATTCCCCCACTGATTCTTACATTCTTTAACTTTAACTTCAGTGCATACAGAATATACACCTTTATAACAGACTTTTGGGCTTCTCGACAGGTATAGATCATCTTACTAATCTTAGAAATAAAGTTCAAGTGCCTGCAGGCCATTCAACATGAACTTACAAATACGTTTCTTGATAAAGCGGCACGGCCTGTAATGACCTGTGCTGTTTATAGGACGTCAATCCCCTTCAGCCAAACCCAATCGTATTTGCACTTACAGATAACTATGGTAAAAGTATTTCTATAGATAAAAAGTCAGACTCGCGGACAACTGTCACTTCTTAGTGGGTGTGATTTGCCTTTTCTCATAAACGTCACGTATCAATCTCTTTATAAACCGAACACAGCCCATTGCTCGACCTATTCCCCCACTGACTCTTACATTCTTTAACTTTTGTAGTTAAGAGTTACGAGTTTGACAAATCATGTTTTGTTTTTTGTAAATTATAAGTTTGTTTGAGTTTTTGAGTTCAGAGTCCTCACTACAGCCAACGTCATTTAAAGACGGCCACCGACTGTTTAATGAACGCGGTAAGAGCTATGGTAGTGACTTTAAGATTACTTTAGCATAGAATGCTCATTTGCCCAATAATTTGTACCTTGTTTACGGTGCTGAATATAACATCGCAGAAGAATCATTTCACTGTCTATCGAAACATGAACTTTATTTTTGCCTTTTTGTCTTCAGACATCATATTATTACATTAATATTATATGGTATTAAGTCGTGAATTCCTGCCCTGTTAATACACGGATTCGCGTCTGATTTTAGGAATGACTTACAAGGCAGTATAGGAAATGGGTAACTGTTTCCAAAGTTGTGGATTTCGCTCAAATCTCTGCAGTGTTTATGATATATTCATTTGGTTTTTGTGTTTAAGTTTCTGTTGTCTTTTCTTCGGACTTTTAGTGGAAAATTCGTGTGTTTCTATTTTAGGCTTACCTTTGCGTCTATAAAAGGCAGCTAGGGATAGGAAGAGTTACTCGCCTTGAATTAAAAGCCGAGGATTGTGGGTAATCTGCATTGAGAAAATTTGTAAACAAAAAGGTCACACAGGGCAAAACTATTGTGTTAACCATTCTAAGTACAGACCTAGTCTGGTATATCTTCCGAAGTTTTTAACCCACCCACTTCCTCCCCTATTCTTCTTTGTGAGAAATGCATTTTAACACAATATATAAGTGGCGGAGTTTGCCAACCCCCACTAAGGCTTATGGCCACCAAGTAATGTATTTGTTTTACTTTATATATGATAATGCTATGCTGTACTTGTCAGATGTTTGACATCGTCATGTTTGGTATTATTTGTTTGAAAATATATTAAAAGTCAAACGGTGACCTTTTTCACTCATATGTTCTTTTGGTTGTTTATGTGACAGGACGGAAAGTGCATAAATATGATTACACATTTGCACGCGACTCATTTGGTTCGATCTCATTCTTTCGCTTTGTCTGTTGGTATAAGTATATACTTAGCAGAGAGTCTGATGGTATAAATCCACATTTCAAATTTCTATAATTTGCACAAAGTTTGAATTATGTCTGTATAACTTCATGTTTACATGTAATTGTAACATTGTTGGTATGCTTGTAAGATTATCATAGATGTACTT
This sequence comes from Mizuhopecten yessoensis, assembly GCF_002113885.1. NCBI lineage: Eukaryota > Metazoa > Mollusca > Bivalvia > Pectinida > Pectinidae > Mizuhopecten > Mizuhopecten yessoensis. The sequence goes on from NW_018404434.1 coordinate 183,046, forward strand.
TTACAAATACTTGTGTTATTAATATGTTTGATGGGAATCTCTTAGTTTGGGTCTATACATTTGCGCTAATAATGTTTTCGTAGAACTTAGTACGGGTTTGATTTAATTTAATTGTGTTAGGTAATAGTGACAATTATTATTATTAAAATTACATGCATAAAGGCCCATCAACACTGGAGGACGTTATTTGGATCAATGAGTAGACAACAAGTTACACTCTGTAAAACCTGAAATCAATTAATGGTTTTCCAGTTAAAAGCCGAAAAGATAAAGTTGCCCAATAAGGAAAGGGCTTTCTCATTCATTCCACTCCATCAAAGCATTAGTAAGTAAATTAACGTGTTAAAATATTTTTTTAATTTGCTCATCTGAGATCTTTTTTTATTCTTTTTTTACCTCTTAACAACCGTTTGTCTTTCCTAGTGCCTGCTTGACAGTATCTAACGCTTGGCCTTAGCGTGAATGTTCGCACAAGCGGAGAAAGCAACGTGTTTTATCTATAGGCCGAGACATACAATAGTTCCTAAAAATGGTAGTTGTTATTATCTACTTTACATTAAAAAATGGCTTACCTGTTGTCAGTATATTGTGTTTTGTAAATACTTTGTAGGGAGTCTTCAAAGTGTTTCTGTGAGGTAGCACTCTTTTATCGCCATTAGATCAGAATTGGCTCAAGGAGGCAAACACACCAACATTATAGGGGTGTGCAATGAATTTAGAGAATACAACATAATTGTGACTATACAGCATATTGGGATATTTCTACAATAAGTTTCGGAGATGTATTACAAACAACTGTACAGAATAATGTTAAAATTGATTCAATAATATCCTTTAAGCGTTTTTTTATTAAGTCATTTTTAATTTATCAATTATGTTTTCTGTACTGGTTTCCACTTTCTAATTTCCTGTATAATAAGAGCGTAGTTTCGTCCGGAAGTAGCCCTCCAGTGGGGAAATATGAAGTGACTTTTAGCCAATGAAAAGGGAGAAAACAGGAATTCCGATTGACGTCATAATTCTGTATTCTATTTCTGTTTCGCGCGAAAACGAAAATCTCATTTGCTATACAAGAATGTAAAATGTTATCATTATTATTACTTTTATTCCCGAAACATATACAACTTATGTACCTTCTGCAACTAGAAGACTATCTCTCAATTATTCAAACACTATTAGACACTTTAGATATCAATAATTAATCAAATCGACTTAAATATCGAGGCGCTAGGGATTTCTCCGATTTCTGGTGCGCACACTTCCAATAGATTGTTTACATTTGCTACGGAAGATGACAGACAAGATTTCAAGGTATGTAAACATTAAGAACAATTGGTATTATTTTATTGTATAATGAGATTAATGACCAAATGCTTTAAAAATCAAATCATGAATAGAAACTGTAATGGGCGGAACCATTAGCAAAAACAAACATATTTATTCTCGTGCAATGATAATAATAAAACAGTATGGCATTTAAACCTATGAACTTAATGCATTCATGATATTGCTTAACTAAGTTGCTGGCTTAACCACTCATATCAGAAAGAAGAAAAAAACCATTATCATATAAAATTTAAATTTAAATGTATCTACTTGTGTGACTCAGACTATTGTTATTATGTGTTAAGATTTCATCTTTTTTTCCTTATTGTATCAGATATGCAGATGAAGTGACTGGGATGACCATATCCTTATACAGTATGTTACAATTGGAAGAGATGACTTTTTCTCCTATAAACTTTCCTTGCAGAGACACCTATATATCCACCCTAATGAAATTATCCTCTGTGTGTCAGTAAGTAGGACTACACATGTAATACGATTGAGTTAAAAAGGTTATAATATTTATTTTTTTCGATGGATAATAATTATTCAAATATTGGAATTATTTCAATTTAAAATATTTTATTTGTGAAATTCTGGAATTATTTCAATTTATAATATTTTATTTGTGAAATTCTGAAATTATGTATGGGCCTTGCCAAATAGATGCCCTATTTATTTGATGCACTGTGCCATTGTATAAGCAAATTATTCGCTTAAGGTGTCACTGTTCTATATTTTTCCAAATGACAAAAATGTCTCCATCCATTTTTCATGTTTTCAGATGTACGATTTCATTTTCACAAACTTGCCTGCAAGTTAATTTTAAAACATTCTACTAGCCCAACATATCTTTTCATAGTAAATATTGAACATTTTCACTAGCCCAAATTGATATTAAATCTACCAGCCCAAGTGTTGAAATAGTTGTTATGTACAGTATTATACACCCCTGACAGAGAAACTCAATATACATATACACATATTTTAAAATACTGTCATAATACTGTACTTAAAATCTTAACAACCAACCTAGTCAATTTTTTATCAATTCCTTTTCAGAGCACTTTGGCCCTGACTTTTTTTCAGTTAATTTCACGTGGTATATTATGCTTACACATTAATTTTGTGTGACCTTATTTCATTCTCGTTATAATGGAAAAACTGGTATTATGCAATGACGTTTGCTGTGGTTGGTTTATCATTTGTTGTGATGCTGTTTTTTATCAAACAGTTAAACAGTTAAACAGATAGACGATGCCACTCCGAAACAACGTCTAGAGGAATATGGCATCGGTGTCTTCCCCATATTCAGTTTATGACATGCAGCCAGAATGTGAATCTTTTAGGAATTGCATACAGAAGGTAATACAATTGAATTGGGTACAATATGTACAGCAATGATTTGCTTAAAGGTTGATTACAGCAGTGTTACCTTACTTTAAAATTCTGCCTATAACCTATATTACTTTACCAGTGCAGATACTTACCCGAATGCCTGTCCGAGCGTATCCCATGACGGGGCTCGATCGTCCATCCGATCTTCCGACAGGGAAAATTGAATAATGTTCAAAAACGGACGTACAGCCTTAATTTCCGGACTTTGATAAAAATAGGCAGAACTTGCCCCAACCTCTCCTATCATTATGTCGGTCTTACTCTCATTAGAGCTTATGTTTTATTCTTATTCTTCGACTAGCCGACTTTAAATAAAGTTTATCTTATCTCATTCTGAAAAGCAGTATTCTGAATCAGTAAATATCAGAGATTAACAAAAGCTACGCTCTTTTAAGGCTTTGCCTTTTCATATTACCAATCAAGGAACAGCTATAACCAGATCATTGGATTTGACCTTAATTGATTTTTGATCAAAATTGCTGCAGGATTGCGAGAGGCGACTAATTTGGGTCCACCTGCAATATCGGGGGTTTTCTTCTGTGTCTTCTACAAAAGGGATATGTAAGAGACCAACATTGATATGCTGTCCCACTTGCAACTTGGTATCTTACGTTTTTGTCGTTTTCATTCTTTCCTGTTTCCTTTCTATCATATTTACTTTCTGTTTAAGACGGTGTCATCAAATCATGAATATCCCCATGTTTCTTAGCTTGGTATTTTTTTGCTTATTTTTAGCAGTTCTTTTTAGAGCGATAGCTTTTAAAGCAAATAGCTGTAAAGCTAATTGTGTAGAGTGTTCGAAATGAGGACTGGTACAGTTTAAACCAAAGACTTTTCACCCAAACAGTTGTTATTGCGTTCGTATGTTCCTAAATAATGTAATTAAGTACATTTTCTTTTGTCATTTTTTTCTGATTCCTCGTATATTCTCAATTAAGTCTCAATCCATTCTCTAAACAAAATGTTATATCAATCAGCAAATGCGGGAGGAATGTTATACAAGGAAGTTAATTAAGAATTAATGTTATACCAGGCACTAAATGCTAGAACAATGTTGTAACAAGGAAGTTAATGTAGGAAAAATATCGCACAAAACCATTTAAGCAGGAATAATGTTATACAAGGCAGTTAATGCAGGATGAATGTTACACAAGGAAGTAAATGGAGAAAGAATTTTATTCAATACAGTAAATGCAGGAAGAAAATTATACAAGACAGCAAATGCAGAAAGAGTGTTATACAAGCACAGTAAATTCTGGAAGAATGCTATTCAGTTTTTGCCTACTGTAAGTGTGACATGTTCCTCTTGCAAGATACAATGTTGTAGATGTTTTAGCCCCCTATGTTTGTCGTAACCTTGCTGGCCACAGTCATCACTTTTGAGAAGTGGCAGTGGTCATCAATAAACACACTTTACTAAATAATTTGACCTTAATATTCAATATTTTGTTGTTTTTGTTTTATTCAATCAAGGCATTTAAATTGATTAGATTTACAGGTTTAGGTCATTTTGTTGAACGGTTTTGTTTTAATGGACATTCAAACACGCATATTGACAAAAACATACGTTGTGTTTTGCGTAATATTGTTCTTCGACATCAAAGTATACATACATTTGATAATTGATAACGCTAGCAAATAAGGACTGAATAATAATAACATAGTTTAATATTTACATCAGTCCATTCACCATGTACGTCAGTGGTAAAATACACAGACACACAGAGATAAACTAGCCAAGTACACCGATCCGGAATGCCTATGTAGCGCTAGGTTTGATGACAGGACATCGATTTAGATTATATTTAATAAGTTTAATATTTTCACCTTGTCAGAAAAAGACTACAAAAAATACCAAACATCTATGAAAAAAAAAAAATGTTTCTAAAGCGTGTCTTTTTAACATGCTGTTCATTTTTAAACAGCAATACTTCCAACATATTAGACAAGAAAATGCATAGAAACGAACCCCCTGTGTGCTAAGCGTTACCCTTCCGTTGAATCTGACCTGCATAAAATCTCGACCGCTAGAAGGTTTAAGTATACAGTGGGATCTGCTTTTGCATATTAAACACTAATTTCAATATAATTAACCTTATATCTATGTAATGTTCATTGATTGATTGAATATTGACGTTTATGTATCCAAGAAAAACCAGGTAAAACTTGATTGTCCCTGTACACCTAATATGTAATGGTGAGCTACGCAGCTATATTTACAAGTGTGTTACATTACTACTGTACCACACTTAAACATACCGTAAGAAGCCACACATACTCATTTCCACCTTTTGCAACATTTGTATTCTGCCAGAAAACATCATTGAACAAATTTACGTGTTGACTTGATTATTATAATATCTGAATTTATACTCGTGCTTAAAGGATGTGATCACGAACAATGTACATATTATTCGTTCTTATTGCTCCCATGCTATTGACAACACTGACTAGATAATGGTGGGATATTCTGAAGTTTTATATTATTAATACTCTCAGTTTCTCGTTCTTCCCATTTATGTTTTAAAATAACGAGTGCATGCAGTTTAAAATCTGAATATGGTAATTTATAATTTATCTGCTGTACCCATTGCATCACTTGGATATTTTGTTGTTTCCTTCTTGTCTTTCCTGTTTACATTATATCCTATCTTCTTTCTTTTTCCGGCGTTGTTGCCCTAGGGACTCGTGTTCATATGAACCTGACTGTTGCTAGTATGTATAAACAAAACAAATAATTCGATAAGAAATAATAATAATAATGATATACAACATTTATATAGCGCCCTATATAAAATCACTCTAAGGCGCTTCATAACATATGGATAATAGTAATGGTTATAATTGTGAAAACGAAAAAAACCCAAAGGCTTACAATCACTTTTATACATTTAAGCACGCAATGTGCACATTATTGAACAAATAAAAGGATGGTATTTACATAACGTCTTTGCAAAGATTCTAAAATGCCGACGTGAAGAGGTGAGTCTTGGCCAGGGTATTGGTCTTTCTAATTGCAGATGGTAAGCTATTCCACAACATAGCCGAAACCTTTCCAAAGCATCTGTTTCCGTAGATCACAGTACGAGATTTTGGGACACACATCAAAGATTCTGACTCCGACCGCAGTGATCGTGACGGCTGATACAGGGTAACAAGCTCCTGTATGTACTGAGGAGCTGTTCCATTCAGTGCCTTGTATGTGTACACCAGAATTTTGTACTGCGACCTGTATCGTACAGGTAACCAGTGCAACGAAAAGAGCACATGTGTGATGTGCTCTGTCTTTCGAGTACGAGTAACTAGCCGTGCTGCAGTGTTATGGGCCCTCTGCAGACGACCAGTTAGTTTGTCAGATATACCACAGAGCAGGGCTATTCCATAATCCAACCGAGAGGTAACAAGTGAATGCACCAAATCTTGCATGCATCTGCAGTTAAAAACTGCCGAATACTGCCGATGTTCCTGATCTGGTAGTAACAGGATTTGGCAATAGCGTTCACTTGTTTCTCCATGTTCAGTGAACTATCAAAGTATACCCCTAGGTTTTAAACAGCTGGAACAGTCTCAATAGTTCTGGCACCGACCTTGAGCTGGAGAGCCATTGTTTGCTGACACTTTGGGGAAAAGACGATTAGTTCCGTCTTTTCCTGATTAAGCTTAAGCATGTTGGCGTTCATTCAGATACTGATATCTGTCAGACAAGCTTCCAGACTTTCTGAGACGGTATTCCAACTGTCCTGTGGTTTGCTGACCATGTACATTTGTGTGTCATCGGCATAGCAATGATAGCGAAAGATATGGTGACGACAAATCTCTCCAATCGGTTTGGAGTACATACAATATTTTCGTGGTCCTAACACCGACCCTTGAGGAACCCCGAAATCTAGTACTTTGTCATGTGAGGTGGAAGATCCGATGGCAACACACTGTCGTCGTTCACTCAGGTAACACTGTATCCAGCATAGTGCGGTATCAGTCACTCCATAAGAGCATTTCAGACTTTTATAAAGTATGTCATGGTCGATGACGTCAAATGCAGCAGACAAGTCCAGCATGACAAGCACAGCTCTGCACTTGTTATCCAATGCAGAAGCTATATCATTATGTACACGTAGGAGGGCCGTCTCAGTAGAGTGTCCCATGCGGTAGGCCGATTGTATGTTGTCATGGAGCCTGTTTGCATGGAGATGAACCTCTAAACGCCGGGCACAACCTTCTCCAAGATCTTAGACAGAAAAGGCAGATTTGAAACTGGGCGATAGTATTTCAACTCCTCCTTGTCCATTCCAGGCTTCTTTAACAATGGTCTGACATGTGCCTTCTTGAAACATAATGGAACCTTTGACTCAGCCAATGATTTGTTCACGATTGAGGTAATCAAAGGAAGCAGTGCTTCAATACATTGTTTTAATAGGTCTGTAGGCAGTGGATCAAGCTCACAGGACTTTGATTGCGAGGTCATGATAATGTAGCGCAACTCGTCCTGGGATGTTGGGGAAAGATTTGCCAATGGTTCCCCATCAAATGCAATATTCAGCAGTCATGACAGAGATGTCAATGTCAGCAGAGGTGTTTACTTCGGTAATATTTTTTCCTGATTGAGCTGATTTTATTCAGAAAGTCATCACTGAACTTGCTTGCTAGGTCTTTTTCAGATTTACAGCTTGGTAGAATAAATTCACCTTTCTGTCCCATTAGGTTTTTGGTGTGTCTAAATAGCTGTCTATTATCCTTGCCGCATTCTTCTTGATTCTTTCCGAATAATAAGCTTCTTTGACTGAAAGAGTAGTGAACCAACTAGCCGACATTGCTCTCTATACATCTGTTGGTGAACTGTTAATTTGGTCCGTCGCCACTGTCTCTCTGCTTTTCTACGGTTCTGTTTTTCTACGCGTAGATAACGTGATAATTCTATTGTATGACAGCAATTAAAAGTTTGTTTGATACATCTTCCGTGATATTAATATATAATTCTTTAACTCTCTGAGACAGTCATACGACACTGCAACTGGACCAGACGAGGTATATTACTAATTGATGAAACATCTATTTGGTATATCACTAAAATGTCCAAACATACAATACAGGTCTAATTCCCGATTCTTGGATGATTTCCATTCGTAAACCAGGAAAAGATGAGTCTAAGCGTATATATTTGCAATACATTCGACAATACATACATACCTCCACATAAACAGGTCATAATTAATTCGATATGAAGCCCATCTACCGTATCTCTTCAAATAGGTAGCACTGTCAGGACACACGCTTACTGCTTTATTTGTTAGAAATCAGGTCACAAGTTAATTGTTGCTCCTTCGGTAATAAGATTTTCGATATTCTTGTGAAAAATGCATCATTGATAGGCAGTATCTGTGACCCTTGACACATCATTGTTGAAAAGATAAATCAATCTGCATTGGGTAATATCTTACCAACAGACACTTCTTATGCGAGTAGAGCAACTATATTTGATCTGGTAAATCAACTGAGGGACTATGCCTGGAGGTGTTTAAGAACTAGGATCGACTTTAACCACCGACCTGCGGCTTGTACCTAACGACTGCCCCACGTAGGTCTCGAACCCGTTACCAAGTGATGGAGGGCTAGTGATCGAAGACGGTTAAACGCCTTAACCACTTTGCGCGGCCCCTGTCTAAACGGCACAACGTGTTACTTGTATGTAACTTCACGGAGTTCGGTAACTTGTTCTATTTTGTTCACTTTTCCGGAACTTCCTTTTTTTTCTGATACGTTATATTTACGGTATAGATTAGGATACTCATGTTATCTCTTGATAGCATTGTATTTCAAAACATGTATATTGCGAACGATCTTCAGCTATATATTCAATAACAACATTCAAATACCAAATTACTCCATGTGACATGTGAGTTTTTTCTTCTTATGTGTGGTATCATTCGCGATCCTTTAGTGAGGTAGCACTCTAAACTCGGCATAAGATCCGCGCTACTCCATGTGGCATACACTTCAATGATACCATATACGCTTAAGATACACAAATGGAAGCAAGTCTTTAAATGTCCTAAGCTGTTGATAGAACGGTTAACCTAATAAAACCTAACAAAACCTTGGATGTCTGCTATGATCATTTCTTACTTTCTGCAATGTAGGAGAAGGAACTCTTGACAAAAAGTGACCAGCGACAAGCAACTAAAGATTGTCAGACGGTCACATTGTGTCAGCAATGCTCCAATGAATTTACGTCATTTTAATCAGAGGTGCAAAAATGTTTTAAACCCTACTTTGTATTGCAAATTATTCTCACAATATCAAAATACCGCCTATTTTTCAAATTAATGTTCAGTATAAAGAGCACATAGAAAGATGTGTACACTTGTACTTCATTATTATTACCTTCTTTCTTTACGGCCTATACATACAGAAAAAAGTACTTAGGGCCCATGTAATGTGTCTGTGAAAACATGTTAACTTAAATGACATCAAACAAACAAAACATAAAAGACAATCGTTTGCTTAAATATTTTATGAGGCCATGGTTAATTATTTCTTTTCAAACACATGTAAATGTAGTCTACAAACATAAAATATTGCTTTTTATCAAAAAAGAATGAAACTTGAATATGGTTACTGACATGGAATGCATAGAGATTGTCTTCGACTTTTAATAAATATAAATGTTGACCCATCCGGATACAGTAAGGGACAACTTTGCCTTGGTGCCTTTCTCCATAGCCAGGAAAGCATTCACTGATTGCAGCTTTTATAAAGTGTCATTTATTTGCCACGTTGCAATTACAAAGTTTGTTGTGTGCCTATAAACCTATAAACTTAAGTTTAAAATCAACAGGTTATAGCAATAAAGTCGCTTCTGTGTAGCAATCTACTTTTTATCTGGAATTTTAAGATGTGTACTGTTTAGTCGATCAATGGTATATAGTATTACGTAAGCTGTTTCTTTTTATTAAATATAAGACAACCGACAGTCATCGTGAACATCTGTTTTTTCTCAAGTGTTTTTCTTTGCCCTTTCATGTAGAAAGGCCATGTATGACACGCGTCTGACACTATATAAACTACACACAGACCCTTGTTCGGCATTTTCCTGCATTCTTACATTGGTAAGTCTTGAGGCTTTGGTAAATAGGAGTAACATGTCTAACAAATAACTGCTTTGGTAATAAGGAGTTACATGTTACAAACAGAATATTACTTGCATACCATTTTATACCTTTTGTTACAGACCTCGATATTACCTCGCACTTAAATTCATTTACACAGTTCTATGTTAGAACTTTTTAACATCTAGCTGCAACATTATAACTTGTACATGTATAGTTATATCTTTCTATTTCATAGCGCCTTCTCTTATAATATCTACGTATTTTATATAAGTGAAAAACGTTCGCACAAGTGAGAAGACGATTGGTTCTTCCCTAGGCCGGGAAATATGTACCCTAACAGAATCAGGGTTATCTTGTATCTATACTAATTTTAGCACCCTGCAAAACTGTGTTTTGTTTTCGGCAGTGTTCTCGGCATCCATCTTTTTCATATGACCTTGTTGTTTGCATGGACTTTCGACCTTCAACATTCAGAGATATATCAAATGAACGTATTGTTGTTAAAGTCTGATGTTCTTTTAGGCGTGTCGTAAATTTCAGACAAGTTTCCCCAGTGTGTGCAAGGTTACAGCGGTTACGTGTAACTCGGTAGACCACACCTGTCAAGTGTTCCTTCGGCAGTTTGTATTTCGGGTGAACTAACAGTGCTTGATGGTATGGTGTGGTCGCACTGACTTGTTGTTTTGTGCCACAATCTTGGAGGTGCTTCAGACAATCCATTTGTGTTTGGTACATAGACCATGACGTTAGCTTTTGTGATTGAACGATTTTGTTTCTTGGGTCATTTTGGTTTTATATTTTATTTGATCTTCTACTTTCCTTTTCGACCGTTCGTGGTTTTCACATGATGTTTGTTTGATATGTCGCTTTTCAATTTCCATGTCTTCCTGTTCAGTTACGATGGTTATGTATCAGTCCTGGAGAGTGCAAACTACCCGATCTGATGCAACGGATAATGTGAATTGAAGTTGAGGTACCGATCCGTGTGAGTGTTTTTGTTCTGTGCACAAGTTATTTGATGGAACCACTAGCTCTCGCTGCGATAAGGGTATCCAAGGTAACTTTGCGGTCTAACTCTTCTTCTGACGTAAATTACATGTATCATGTTACTCCACCCTTGCCTTTGATTAGGTGAGTTGATAGTGTTTGCCTCACCTTTCCTGTCTACTTCCAGAATATCATCAACATATATTCTCCATAGTTAAGAACGACATTCCATCGGAGCTGCGCTGTTCAGCTACAGAATCGGTACATAACAGTAGGTGAAACTATGCTTCCAATTGCTGCCACAAACTTTTGCTGGTGAAGTGTGCCCCGAATGAAAGAGAAGTAGTGTTAAGTTCAAACACCAACAACTCAATGATGTTTTCTTCAGGAAGATTTTTTCAATGTAATACCCGTCCCTCTGACTGCCCGGAGTATTTAAGTGCTATTTTGCAAAATGTCTCAATGTGACAGCAGTCTTAACTGACTAGGAACATTGTGGCTTACTGAGTTGTTTTCAGGGGTTAAGAGTCGAGACACCGGTTATGTGCAATCTTTGCTTTACAACGGAAACAGAAGTCAAACCAAGTTTTCCAATCACTGCTTGTGTTGAGAACAAACTACGCATCTAATATTTAAACCAAACTGATGAATCTCATACCAAGGTCTTTGTTTGCATTCAACTGTCTGAACCTTTCCCTTTTTCCACAGTACACTTTGCTGTCATTACGAAAATCACAATGCAGTTGGCCGTTTTCCTTGTTATTGTCCTGCCACTGGCAATGTCCGCGCCGAATAAGGAAAGGGCTTTATCACTCAACCCATTCATTCAAAGCATTAGTAAGTAAACTCACGTCTTCGTTATTTTGTTTATTTGCTTATATGGGATCTTTTCTTTTCTTGATTTACGCCTTAACAACCATTTGTCTGCCCAAGTGCCTGCTTGACAGTAACCCCACGTTTCGCCTGTGTGTTGAACGTTCGCACTAGCGGATAAAGCAACGTGTTCTGTCTCCAGGCCGGCACGAACAAAGGTTCTTATAAATTGTAGTTGTAAATTCCTACTTTATATGTAGCATTTTGGAAAAGCAAAGTTAATATTTTCTTAATTGATTTTTACTTTTCTAATTTCTATTTACAACTTTTTCTGAATCAAAACTGCTTACCTTCTCATCGTATATTACACAACACGCTTCACACCACGTTGTTGACTTAAAGTGTTTCATTGACTTAGCATTGTGGCCGTACAAACTCCTTAATCTAGACTCCTTATAAAATTCGTCCCCTAGAACTTTTAAATATCTTTGTAGCATTAACTTTTCATGAGCACGTAACAGCTATTTTACATGCATAATTAGGCACATTGAANGTCGATGTTTCATGACTTTTTAACTTCAGTTTTTGCCACAGGCACAAAAAGTAAATACGCGGATGTTTTCTGAAGATCCTTTTTGTCATCAACCATGTTCTTTTGAAATTTCTACCGGAAGATATTTTCAAAAAGAGCCGCATTAAACCAATAGATCAACGAGTACATTTATATTTCATCGTCTAAAATTTCAGCGATTTCGATTTGTTGTGTATATGAACGAAATAATTAACATTTTTGAATGTCTGGTTATAGTCTTTACATACTTTATGTATGCATCATATAAGAAACAATGGATAATTCATTTATGTCGAAATCAACAATAATTGTCCAGACAACGAACCCGAGTTCAACGCCATTTTTCAGAAACGTATCACTTTTTCACAACGCATGCCGATTTATAACTAGTTATACAGACATAAACTGTTTAATCTTATTTGGCATCATTACCTGGCAAACCTTAGTGACAGTTACAAAACTTGAAAGTCAATCCGATGTTTCAGGATAGAACAGGAATTTTAAATATCGATATAACGACAATCTCAGTTACAACAAAGTATTACAATGTTTCTTTTTTTAATTTAATTTTTTTAACTAACATCTCCATACATTTACTTTTATAGACTTATCGTCAAATATGTAATATGCATTTTTTCTATAGCAATTACGAAACAGTTTTTCCCCAACTTATTTCAATCATTCTTTTTGTGACCTGACGGAAGCAAGCAGAAGATTTAATTCTTAATTTGGGAGGAAGCCGGAGTATCCGGATAAAACCCGCGTGGTTGGCGGGTAACTGGGATTGAATCCGGCCATCTTGGTAAAGACGAGCGTGTTATCCACTGCCCCACCCGACCCATCATATTCGTTACGGACAAGAACAAATATCTAATTTAGCAGCTTTGGAAATGGCGTCATTGATGCAAAATATATATTGCGAATACATTTTTAGCAATCATCAACGATACAAATAATTTACTTACGGGAGACCGGGGCAAGTTCGGCCACCCGTGATATATTTTTTTTAGCTAATATTTACAACTAAAAAGATATCAGCAGTTTAGTTTAGTTCACAGGAAAAAATGGCAAGGAAAACTCTAATTTAAAATTACTAAACAGGAGAAAATGACTTTTGAGAGGGTAGAAAGAAAATCATGATCTCACTTCTAGTTATCCAAGCCAGGCACTCACTACCATATTGCTGTACGATAAGAATTTGTTGAAATATTACTTTGGGCCCGGACAGTTTCGGCCAATGATACCGTGGCAAGTTCGGCCCATGTAGCACATAGAAAGTCGTTACATTGGCAGAAAATCTGGCGTTGTATGCTTTAAAACGTCATAATTAAGCTGATTCTAATGGGGCCGAATTTACCCAAATGCCTGTCCGAACTTATCCCATGGCGGGGCTCGATCGGCTATCCGATCATTCGACAGGGAAAATTAAATAATGTTCCAAAACGGACTTTAAAAAAGGGCCGAATTTGCCCCGATCTCCCCTATTGTTCTGTCGGTCTTAATATCAATAGAGTTTATGTTGTATTGTTATCCCACGACTAGCCGACTTTAAATACATTTTATCTTACCTCATTCTGAAAGCAGTATTATCTCATTCTGAATCAGTAAATATCAAAGATCAACTAAAGCTTCGCTCTTTTAAGGCTTTGCCTTTTCATAGTATATGCGAACGAAACAATAGCAAACAGGTGTGTTGTGATACATGTGCAGAAAACTTTGAAAAAAGATGACTGAAAAAGAGAGTAAGTATTGAGGGATGTATAATACATGTAGGATATTTATTGTTAATATGCAATACTAAATTAACATGATCAAATATGCAATTTCAATGCGTAATCTTTCTAAAAAATGCGTCTTGGTTCTCTTGTTCAGATATTTATCTTTCAAAAAGACGAAGGGGGCTGCTTCTCGTTATGGATGTAGAATGTTCCTAGGTGTCTAACCTCGGTCACTTCTTGGCCATTTTTTTATCAGTTCTTGTAACCAATAAGCAACCGGTCCGACTAACTACTGGATCGCTCTTCCCCTCGGCAATAAAAATCAGATAAGCAAAAGACACTATTATTGAATAATATTCACCGTTTTATGGAAGACTTTTATAAAATGTGAATTGAATATATTGATTTGTTAAATAATTGAAATTGTATCGATAATATTGTGTTTATTTTCACAAACTATATTTTTGTTAGGAAAAATTCACGAGACAACTTTCCGTGGGCAATTTCATGGACTGTTCTACCTCTTAAGCAAACACCGCCAAATTCGAATTTAGAAATGTGATTCATTCTATGTTATGGTCCTAAAACACGGAACAGGATTGCAGACAATTTATCATAACGCGCGTTATTCATTTTGTATTTAATCCAGTTCCGTGTTATAGGTCAGTAACAAGGAACATAATGCTGTTTAATGCTTAAATAGTTCCATTCCCCATGTACGTCAGTGGTAAAATACACAGACGCACACATATATACTAGCCAGGTACACAGACCCGGAATGCCTTTGTAGCGCAAAGTTTGAAGACAGGACATACTATTTAGATTATATTTAGTTTGTTTAATATTGTGACTTTGTCAGAGAAATACTACAAAAAATACCAAATATCGGCATGAAATACTCGGCCGTTAGTAGGTTAAAGTATACAGTGAAGTCTGCTTTTCCAATTAATATAATAAACACTAATTTCAATGTTATTTACCTAATCTTGTTCATTGATTTTTTGAGTATATACTTTAATGTATAAAAGAAAAAAAATGTAAAATGTAATGGTCCATGTACACCTAATATGTATCTGTGAGCGACCACTACCGACGCAGCTATAATGACCAGTGTGGTACATTACTACTGTACCACACTTGAATATACCATAAGAACCAACACATACTTATTCTCCTCTTTTGCTAAATTTGAATTCTGCCAGAAAACCTCATGAAAATATTTACGTTTTGAATTATAATTCAAACACGAAAGCGACATGTACGTAAATACATGTAGATCTCTCCTTGCAATAACCCAGCTTGTAAGTTTAGAGACGCGAATGAAACCACACATAAGAAGAAAAACTCACATTTCACATGTAGTACTTTGATATATGAATATTGTTAGACTTGCACAAGTTCCTCATACATTGATAACGGTCAATAGATAGCTGAAGATAGTGCAAAATATACATGTTTTGATATACAATGCTATCACAAGATAACATGAGTATCTTTGTCTAAACCATAAATATAAAATGAGAAAAAGAGTATAGACATGAAAAGACAAAATGTCCAAGTGTTGTAATGGGTACGGCAGATCAATTTGCAAATGACCACATTCAGATTTAAAACTGCATGTATTCATTCTTGTAAAACATAAATGGGAACAGCGATGAGCCGTGAGTATTATTAATATCTAATTTAAAAATATTATAAAGTTAACGCTGTCATTAGCAGAAGGAGCAACAGGAAACGAAAGGAAACGGGATATACGCATTTAATGAGGTGACGTTAGGTTTGGTTTGCTTTTATTTTATTTAACGTCTAAACAGCTCATGTCATTTAAGGACGTTCCTCCATGTGTGTTGAGTAAACGTGCACGTGTGTACATTGTATGTGTGCTGGAGTCAGGGTATGTTAGTGTACTTGCCTCCTTGTGATTAGCGGGAATGAAACAACATTCATTGTTGCATAATTCACGGTCGTTAGAAATGATCTGTAACCGGTGCATGATATACATGTCAGTGTACAAAATATGGCAAAACTTTTCTGGGTTTCTTCTCTGCTAAAGAAGAAATATTCACTGTTAATATTCAAAATGTTACATGTCGGTGGTTTTTTCATACAGTTTCATGAAATGTGTCATAATCAAACTCCAGCTTATCTGCCAAGCTTAGTCCATAATAAAATATCAAAAAGCCATAATCACAACACACTAATTCGTATCATTTACATTCAATTAACAGGAGAATCAAAACTTACAAAGACTAGTTTTTGAATTTCTCAATGCAAGTATTGAATGCATTACCTATAAATATTCGTAAAAGAATATTTATTCTTGAACATCCGTTTGTGATTGTTATTAAAAGATTACTTCAAAAAGATAAAGTAGTGGTCCCTTCATATTTCAATATTGAAAATAGAAACCTACAAATAATACATACAAGATTCAGGTTAAAATGTAGTAATTCGAAACAACACTCATATATGAGAAATGTAGAGGTGAGCCCATTATGAAGATGCGGACTTGTCAAATGTAGCTACCACATTTCATTAATATGTAATAATTTCTCTAGAAAAAGACTAATATAATCCATCCCTGATGTGAGGTATGTATAAGGTTATTCAAACCCAAGGGACAAATGATTGAGCAGTAGACCCGGGGTTTTGCCGAGGGTCTTTTGCTCAATATTTTATCCCGAGGGTTTGAATAACCTTATCCATACCTTATATCAGGGATGGATACTATTTCTTGCTTATTACCTAAAACCCGTAAAAACAGCTGCTCTTCTAGTAAAGTTGTAAACTGTCCGCACATTTCTCATATGCATATGAATCCTGGATGGCAACTGTTAGTGACGTCTATGACCCTGACTGACCCAAAAACGTCATAAAATGACGTCACGAACAAAAACGTGACCCCGAAAGGTCACTCTAATTCCTCCGCCAATCTGCGCGTGTAAGCCATCTAGACCCGTGGGTCGGATAGAATTTTCCAGCACTGCCGGAAATACGGATAGCTCGGTCTAGTATGCAAGAAAAAATACTTTATAATGCTTAAACATTAATCTTACTAAAAATAATTTACTGTGGGGAAGTACTGAGTATTAAATACAGAAGAACACAGATATTTTTTGTCATTTCAGTAAATGGTTTATAATTAGTTAATCCTTATTTGTTTACATGTCCATGTACGACACTTTTATTGTAGTTATTGAGGCTAGGTAGTCTAGCGGTAGAGCGCCGGGCTCGTGACTGAAGGGTTGCGGGTTCGGGTCACGTCACGACACTGTGCTGTATCTTTGAACAAGATACTTTACTCCGCTTGTTCCAGTCTACTCAGCTGTAAAAATATAACAACGGGTTATAAATTGTGAACCGTTTTGAGACGACCTACCAATTATGTTGTGATTAAGCGATATATAAGAACCTGGAATTGTTAATTATTATAATTCTTAATTCATCATTTATATATTGTATATTGTAATCGAAAATATTTTTTATTCTTTAATACATTATACCGAGAACCAAGCGCATCATAAGGAAATGTGTATGAGTGTTTGAGCATGTGCATGCGTACGTGTACGAGAGTGCCATCATCCGCCTGTCCTTCCATCCATCCAAGGATGTGTGAGTGCAAGTGTGCGTGCACTTCAATACCAAACGTAATGCACTGGTTCAATGTCAATTTTCAGCACTTGTAAATATGTTTTAATTAAGACATCAACTTATTCAAATTAAAAATTGTAGTTGAGGTGTCAACAGTCGCGAAGAATTATTTGCCTGTAAAATAAACACTTGGATGAGGAATTAATATAAGATGCAAGCCTGTTTTCCAATCCCTGTGTAATTATTTGTATGTAATTAAACATGTTTTAATATTAAATAAATACTGTTTAAACTGAGTCCCTGTGACAACTGTTATTAAGTGCATACAGAATATACGCCCCTATAACAGAATATTAAGCTTCTCGACTGGTTTAGATCATCTTACTAATCTAGCCGTTTGCTTGTTTTTTTAGATATATGCTCAGCATTTTGAGCTTCGTTTTGACGCATAAGGTCTAAAATAAAGTTCAAGTATCTGCAGGCCTTTCAACTTGAACTAACAAATACGTTTCTTGACAAAGAGACACGGACTGTAATGACCTTGCTCTATGTATAGGACGTCAACCCCCTTGAGCCAGACCAAACCATATTTGCACTTAAAGATAACTATGGCAAAAGTATTTCTATAGATAAAAAGTCAGAAGATTTCGGTAATCGTTCGACTCGCGGACAACTGTCACTTCTCAGTGGGTGTGATTTGCCCTTTCCCATAAACGTCACGTATCAATCTCTTTATAAACCGAACACAGCCCATTACTCGACCTATTCCACCTCTGGTTCTTTCATTGGTAAGTTCTTTAACTTTTGTAGTTAAGAGTTAGGAGTTTGACAAATCGTGTTTTGTTTCTTATAGATTATAATTTTGTTTGAGTTTTTGAGTTCAGAGTCCTCACTACAGCCAACGTCATTAAAGGACGGCCACCGAATGTTTAATGAACGCGGTAAGAGCTATGGTAGTGTCTTTATGCTCATTTGACCAATACTTTTTTCATTGCTGAACAATACATCGCAGAAGAACCACTTCACTGTCTATTGAAACATAAAATTCAGTTTTGCCTTTATGTCTTCAAACATCATATTATTACATGATTATTCTATGGTTTTAGGTCGTGAATTTCTTCCCTGTAAATACGGACTCACGTCGAATTTTAGGAATGACTTACAAGGCAGTGTAGGAAATGGGTAACTGTTTCAGAAGTGGCGGATTTCGCTCCAACATCTACAGTGTTTATGTTATATTTCAGTTGGTTTTTGTGTTTTAGTTTCCATTGTCTTTTCTTCGGACGTGCAGAGGAAAATTCGTGTATTTCTATTCTAGGCTTACCTTTGCGTCTATACGCGACATATTTGGTTCGATTTCATTCTTTCGCTTTGTCTATTGGTATAATTATATACTTAGCAGAGAGTCTGATGGTAGAGTCCACACTTCAAATTTCTATAATTTGCACAAAGTTTGAATTTTGTCTGTATAACTTCATGTTTACATGTAATTGTAATATTGTTGGTATGGTTCTAAGATGACCATAGAACGTACTTTTACAAATACTTGTGTTATTAATATCTTTTATGGGAATCTCTTAGTTTGGGTCTACACTTTTGCGCTTATGTTATTTTCGTAGAACTTAGTACGGGTTTAATGGATTAAAAACGTTAACAACAAATTGTGTGAGGTAATAGTGACAATTATTATTATTAAAATTACATGCATAAAGGCCCATCAACACTGGAGGAAGTTATTTGGATCAATGCGTAGACAACAAGTTACAATATGTAAAACCTGAAATTAATTAATAGTTTTCCAGTTAAAAGCTGAAAAGACGAAGTTGTCCTTGCCAATCTCTGAATGGGTCATTTACACATTGCTGTGAGATTAGCTCAACCACTTTTCTAACTGCCATTTCTAATATAAAGAACCATTTACCGTAAAACGGTTGTCATTAGACTGCAATGATCTCCAGCCAACACGAGAATTTTTATAATAATACATGTATAACAAATTTCATAACTAACCTTATTTCTAAACAGTAATTATATCTGTTGGTCTGTTCAAAAACATAAGTAAGCAAAGCCATTTTTTCTTTTCGATTTGACGTTAGTCTTACGTTTGTTAGATGCCATTACCTTTTCAGCAGTTGCCTTTATTCTCGGATATGTTTGGTTTTATTCTGACTAACGTTCTATCAACAGATAAGGTCAGATTTGCAGGGGAAAATCTGTATACTTCGCCGCAGTTTAAGGTTCGTTTTTCCACCTGTCGTAATAAGGTTGAATACATCACGAGAGTGAGAGAAAATAAACAACATATTTAACTAAGCAATACTTTCTGAAGGGCGAAATTCAAATTGAGCGAAATTTATTCTGCTAGTGAAGGGCGTAAATTTGCACTTAATTGCGGGGTTGTCTGTGTACTTTGTACGTTTTGTTGTAATGTTAATAATCTGATATCCAGGTTACCTGCGCGTCTATTTATATGATTCAACACTTACAGATGTGATTTATACGTCTTGGTGTAAATATCTGTATTTGTGCTCACGTTTTCTTGTTCATAATGTTATTGGTAAAGTTTTATGGTCATCGCCTTTTTGGTAATTTATGTTCAGCTATAATCGTACGTGATTTATATATATATATATTTACCACCTCTGTTTGTTGCGGACTGAGAAAGGAATATACCTGTTGTAACACACTGTATATTGCAAAGACAACTAAATTGAACACCCTGCAAAACAAGACATCCTTGTCTGTTCATGCATCAATCTTCATACGACCTTGGTTTTTATGAAGATATTGCAATTGAAACAAGCAAATACACATACATTGTATATTTGCGAGGTAGTTCAATATTTGTTATCAACATTTAAATGTGTAAACGGTTTTATTTTTCCACAGTACACTTTGCCGTCGTATACGCAAATCACAATGAAGTTGGCCGTTTTCCTTGTTATTGTCCTGCCACTGGCAATGTCCGCGCCGAATAAGGAAAGGGCTTTCTCACTCAACCCACTCCTTCAAAGCATTAGTAAGTAAACTCACGTGTTCGTTATTTTGTTTATTTGATTATATGGGATCTTTTCTCTTCTTTTTTTTACGTCTTAACAACCGTTTGTCTGCCCAAGTGCCTGCTTGACAGTTATCCCACTTTTCGCCTTTGTGTTGAACGTTCGCACAAATAGATAAAGCAACGTGTTCTGTCTCCAGGCCGAGACATACAAAGGTTCTTATAAATTGTTGTTGTTAATCCCTTCTTTATATGTAGCATTTTGGAAAAGCATCATTAATATTTTCTGAATTGATTTTTACTTTTTCTAATTTCTTGTTTAAAATCATTGAGAATGAACTTAATTATACAAATGTGCTACAACATTTTCTGAATCAAAACTGTTTACCTTCACATCGTATGTTACACAACACGCTTCACACCACGTTGTTGACTTAAAGTGATCAAACAGGAAACATATCCCTATTCTGGAATAGGCTCTCCCTCCCACCATGCAGGATCTCCCAAAAAATAGTAGACATCATTTCAAATATAGTTTTGGAACACAACAGAAAACGTAAAAGTACAGTGATAATAGAGTTACAAAAACAGACACATAGTTGTAAAGCACACCACCTGCTCTACCCGAGCAATCCTTGGCCTCTCTAGCCGAGGCCTTCTCTGCTGAACAATCTCTCTAGAAACTCATACATCTGAACCTCAACTTCAAACTCCTAAATCTAGACTCCCTATCAAATTCGTCCCCAAGTATTTTTAACAATCTTTGTAACATTAACTTTTCATGAGCACGTAACAGCTATGTCATATGCATAATAAGGCACATGCAACGATTCAATTTAATTTATCCATATCAAAACTAGCTTTTGTTGTGTTCAGTTATACCCGCATTACTTTCCATAGTTCTCCAAGTTTATCTCTGTGACTGATCACCTATCTGTCAATGGTCGTACCTGTATGTTCTATATATCCCTGCAACAGTCTACATGTCAAGCAAGGCACATATATAACCCAACTATAGGATTTGACCTTAATTTAACCTTTGATCAAAATGCTGCTCTCTATTGATACATGTACCTAACACTTTACGATGCAAAATTGTTAGTTTTTATATTTATTTTCATTTATTACCTAATTATCGGCCGATTTTGTTACATATATCGCTTCAAGCACAAACACATTTTAGGACACTTAACACTATAGAGCAAACAAATCCTCCTACCACTCGCTTAGTCAAGCATAGATATAGCTTTCCTACCAGTGCAGGTTCGGGAAAAAGAATAGATTAGCAGTGCCCCACTGCATGATCACGAGATGCGACTTAGTATGGCCCCCCTGCAGAATCGGGGTTATTCTTCTGTCTCCTATAAAAGTGACATGAAAGATACCAAAATTGATATGCTGCCCCAATTGTTACACTTTGAATTGTTTTCCTGTCTTCTTTCTTCTCTATCTACTTTCTGTTTCAGGCGGTGTCACCCAATCCTGAACTATCTCATGCACGACTGACATTAAATATGAAATCATTGTGCTTTTCAAGCTAGTTTCCGCAATGAACAATTGGTGTGAAATCGAATATGTCAGTCATTTGCTTTGTCAGTCCCTGTGATATGTGAATATGTTATACCGAATAAAGCTCATACATTTGATCTTCTGTTTCAGTGAATATATTTCATGCAGATGAGATTAAGCTGCTAGTTACAGATCTGATTGATCAGCTCGGTTCTGATTCCAGAAAGTCACAATGTAGCGATGAATGTAACAAGCTTGTAGACACCCAAGTCGCTGCAGGCACCGTCAACACCATTACGCATGCAGCTTGTCCTATGGTGTGCACATCGTAAGTATATATGATTTTAAAGTCAACACTAGATCCGCGATTTCACCAACATACCGCTTCAAACACTTACACACATACATTTCACTAACAGAGGCACGTCCTTAAATGATTTCGTATTGTTTGTTGCTGATAGACAGTTAAGGACATAAGGATGCATAAAACAATAATAATTACGTTTACAGAAGGAAAAACATTGCTTGAACATGACAGGTTGAATATTAAATACACAGCAATATTAACAATTGATAATAGCATGATATTATATCTTTCTGCAACAATCAATTGAATGTAAAATCTGATATTAATGACAGAAATTGTACCAAATATATTTTTCATAGATATAACACTCTATCATTTATTAATTCATAAGATGTTTGGCAGTCAATGGTCGGTCACAAACATGACAATAAGGTTGATTCACATTTTGTTAATTGTAAGCAAGTGTCATGTAGGTATGTCCTATGCTCTGTCGTGAGAGGACAACTTCCTCTCTGCTGTCATGAAGCATGAAACCACAATATGCTGAACTGAAAATAACTAAATTGTTTCTGCGGACCATTTACATTTTGATGAACACAATAGGAAGACTTGTCTAAAACTTCATTTTCATTTAATTTTACAGGTTACAGGAGCTTGCTCACTTCATGCATATTCCACACCCTTCTCCTAGCAGTGCTTCAACCTATTAGAAAGGCTGGTGATGTAGACCAGATACAGTTTGTTTTATCTTCTAAAAGATAAAAAAATAAACAGATTACCTAAATTAAACTGTTGCACCTCATTTATCACTTTCATTTGCAATATCAGAAATTCAAACAAAAACAGACGTTCACATAACGAATGATTTTAACTTGAAGTTAAGATTAAAATGTTTAATAAGAGCCTAGCTCTCGGGCACCCAAGGCGCCCGAGCGAAGCTCTTTAATGGTAACACATGCGTGCGTAAACATAGTTGCTTCCCCGTTTCTACAACTTGCCTTTAATTGTTTATGTCTGAAAGAAGAAGTCCAGTGGGGAAACAGGAAGTGTATCCTTGAAGCAAAGACAATTGTGTTTCAACCCATACATGAACATCGTCATATAGTAAAAACAATACCCATGTTTTATTACTTATTTATTTAGGGAAAAACTAATATACATTCTGAGTGAAAAGAATCTATCACATAAATTTTGATACTAGCAGGCATGAAACGTCGTTCAGAGATTATCCTACTATGACGTCACAAGCACGTCACACTCCATCGGCCTTCATCGGTTATTTCCGGAAGGATGAAAAATAACCGGGCAATCTTGGAATTGATAGCCGTTGCATTTATCTCTTTGTCGATGCTTCATGACTTTTTAATTTCTGTTTTTGCCACAGGCACAAAAAGTAAATACGCGGATATTTCCTGAAGATCCTTTTTGTCATCAACCGAGTTCTGTTAAAATTCCTACCGGGAGATATTTTCAAAAAGAAACGCATTAAACCAATAGATCAACATGTATATTTATTTTTGATCGTCTGAAATTTCATCGATTTCGATTTGTTGTGTATATGAAAGAAATAATTAACATTTTTGAAAGTCTGGTTATAGTCTTTACATACTTTATGTATGCATCAACACTCATAAAAGAAACAATGGATAATTAATTTATGTCGAAATCAACAATAATTGTCAAGACAACGAACCCGAGTTCAACGCCATTTTTCAGCAACGTATCACTTTTTCACAACGCATGCCGATTTATAACAAGTTATACAGACAGAAACTGTTTAATTTTATTTGACATCATTATCTGGCAAACCTCAGTGACAGTTACAAAACTTGAAATTCAATCCGGTGTTTCAGGATAGAACAGGAACTATAAATATCGATATAACGACAATTTCGGTGACATCAAAGTATTACAATGTTGTCTGTTTTTAATTCATATTTTGAACTAACACATCTATACATTTACTTTTATAGACTTATCGTCAAATATGTAGTATGTACTTTTTTCTATAGCAATTACAAAAAGTTTTTCCCCAACTTATTTCAATCATTCTTTTTGTGACCTGACGGAAGCACGCAAAGGATTTAATTCCTAATGTGGGAGGAAGCCGGAGTATCCAGATAAAACCCGCGTGGTCGGGCAGGTAACCGGGATTGAATCCGGCCATCTTTGTGAAGACGAGCGCGCTATCCACTGCGCCACCCGACCCATCATATACGTTACGGACAAGAACAAATATCTAATTTAGCAGCTTTGGAAATGGCGTCATCGATGCAAAAATTATATTGCAAATACATTTTTAGCAATCTTCAACGATACAAATAATTTACATACGGGAGACCGGGGCAAGTTCGGCCACCCCTTATATTTTTGTTTTTTAGCTAATATTTACAACTTTAAAGATCTTAGCAGTTTAGTTGGCTGGGCATTCACACGAAAAAATGGCGAAGAAAACTCTAATTTAAAATTACTAAACAGGAGAATATTACTTTTGAGAGGGTAGAAAGAAAATCATGATCTCGCTTCTAGTTATCCAAGCCAAGCACTCACAACCATATTGCTGTACGATTGTTGAAATATTAATTTGGGCCCGGACAGTTTCGGCCAATGATACCGTGGCAAGTTCGGCCCATGTAACACATAAAAAGTCGTAACATTGGCGGAAAATCTGACGTTGCAAGCTTTATAACGTCATAATTAAGCTGATTCCAATGGGGCAGAATTTACCCAAATGCCTGTCCGAACTTATCCCATGGCGGGGCTGGATCGGCTATCCGATCATCCGGCAGGGAAAATTAAATAAGGTTCAAACACGGACGTGCTGCCAGTATTCAAAAACGGAATTGAAAAAGGGCCGAGTTTGCCCCGATCTCCCCTTTTGTTATGTCGGTCTTAATCTCATTAGAGTTTATGTTTTATTGTTATCCCTCGACTAGCCGACTTTAAATGATTTTTATCTTACCTCATTCCATTCTGAAAGCAGTATTATCTCATTCTGAATCAGTAAATATCAGCCCTTTAAAGGCTTTGCCTTTTCATAGTATATGCGAACGGAACAATCGCAAACAGGTTGGTATTAATACATGTGCAGAAAACTTTCAAAAAAAATGACGAAAAAAAGGTTAAATATTGAGGGATGTATAATACATTGAATTAACGTGATCAATTATGCAATTTCAATGCGGATTTTTTTTTAAAAAAATGGTTCTTTTGTTCAGATATTTATCTTTCAAAGAGACGAAGGGGGCTGTTTCTCGTTATGGATGTAGAATGTTCCTAGGTGTCTAAGCTCGGTCACTTCTTGGCCATTTTTTTTATCAGTTCTTTTAAGCAATAACAACCGGTCCGACTAACTACTGGATCGCTCTTCCCCTTCGCACTAAAATCAGATAAGCAAAAAACACTATTATTGAATAATATTTACCGTTTTATGGAAGACCTTTATAAAATGTGACTTATATATATTGATTTGTTAAAAAATGGAATTGTATCGATATTTTTATGTTTGTTTTCGCAAACTATATTTTTGTTCGGGAAAAATCACGAGACAACTTTCCGTGGGCAATTTCATGGACTGTTCTACCTCTTGAGCAAACACCGCCAAATTCGAATTTAGAAATGTGATCCATTCTATGTTATGGTGCTCAAACACGTAACAGGATTGCAGAAAATTTATCATAACGCGCGTTATTCGTTTTGCATTTAATCCAGTTCCGTGTTATAGGTCAGTGACACGGAACAGAATGCTGTTTAATGCTTAAATAGTTCCATTCACCATGTACGTCAGTGGTAAAATACACGGACACACACATGTATACTAGCTAAGTACACAGACCCGGAATGGCTGTGTAGCGCTAAGTTTGATGACAGGACATAATATTTAGATTATATTTAATTCGTTTAACATTGTCATCTTGTCAGAAAAATACTACAAAAAAATACCAAATATCGGCATAAAAGCTCGACCGTTAGATTGTTACAGTGAAGTCTGCTTTTTCAATTAATAAAATAAACACTAATTGCAATGTTATTTACCTAATTTTGTCCACTGATTGATTGAATATAGACTTTAATGTATACAAGAAAAAAAGATAAAATTTAAAGGTCCATGTACACCTAATATGTATCGGTAAGCGACCACTACCGACGCAGCTTTAATGACCAGTGTGGTAAATTAAGACTGTTCCACACTTGAATTTACTATAAAAACCAACACATACTTATTCTCCTCTTTCGCTTCATTTGAATTCTGCCAGAAAGCCTCATTGAAATTGGTAACGATTTGACTTGAAAGTGAAAAACGGAAGCGACAGGTAAATTATTACATGTAGATCTCTCCTTGCGTTAACCCAGCTTGTTCGCAAGAAAAGTAAGTTTTGGATACGCGAATGAAACAACACACAAGAAGAAAACACTCAAATTTCACATGTAGTACTTTGATATATGAATATTGTTAGACTTGCACAAGTTCCACATACATTGATATCTGTCTATAGATGGCTGAAGATCGTGTGCAATATACATGTTTTGATATACAATGCTATCAAGAGATCCAATGTAACATGAGTATCTTAATCTGAACCATAAATATAAATATAAAAGGAGTAAAAAAAGGAGGAATCCCCAGAAAAAACAATTATTGATAAAAATAAAACAAGTTACTGAACTCCATGAAGATACATACTGGTTACACGTTATTCCGTTTATATAGTGGCCACGGTGGTCGAGTGGTCAATGCATTTAATCGTCAATGATCGTCTATGATCACCAGCCACTTGATCGCGGGTTCGAGACCTACTTGGGGGAGTCGTCATATACTACCCGCAGGTTGGTGGATTGTCTTCGGGTACCACGGCTTTCCTTCTCCACCAAAACCTGATATGTCATTAAATGACCATAGCTGTTAAAAGGACGTAAAATAAAAACAAACCAAACTGTTTAGATAGCAGTGGACAAGCAAGCTGTAACCGGATATTACTGCTTACAAAGATTACTAGAAACTGTGCCATTGCTAGTGTGTCAGTTCATGTTCTAATCTTGTGCTTTACACTTTACCACAACTTTACAGTTTGTGATTTATTTAGCGTTTGTAAACTAAAGATTTAACGAGTACTTCAATTTACATACGAAAGAAGTATATTTGATTTTTCGAAGGAACCTCTTTCTGTTGGCACTCATAGGCAATATGAATTCCAGCTGGATAAAGGCAAATTGAATGAAGCGCTTCATGTTGGATTTGCCTTTGTCCGGTTGGAATTCATAGTGCCTATGAATGGCAATTAAAAGCAGTTTAATACTTATATTTACCATTTTTGGAATATGTTCTTCTCATTAAACAATCTATTACACTTTTTATTAAGCAATTAGTTCATAAAATGTATGTATCGTGTATGCTTGTTCAATGAATAGAAGTCATTGGCCGGGGACGGTCAGTAGTATCTAACGAAATAATAATAATAATAATACCAACTGAATTTGGTCGGGTTATACATTGGCAATGCCATTCGGTGGTAAATATTGTGTGGTATTCGATACGTGGCTTTAATAATATTGATAATAATAGTATGCATTTTTATAATATTGTATTGCATGTCGTTACTTAGAAGGTGTAGATTTTAAGAGTATCTTATTGGGCATATTGGACCAGACAATTTATATACTTGGGTTCCTTCATAAAAGGCCCACTGTATGGGGTTTCCAATTAACATTTAGTTGTTTATGTGCGGGAATGTATAAAGAGACCATATTCTGTTCACTGTTTATCTTGTTACTATAAAGCAGTAACATACAGAAACGTTTGGTCTTTACTTCATCAGGATTCAGTATTTCGAATAATCTGTAAAGTACAATCTCTGAAATTTTTACCGGGTTTCATGAATATTTTGCATCAAACATGGTCAAGAACTAGAAATCTTTCCGTAAGCAAACTACCAAACGTTAACTAAGTTTTTTTTAGTTTGGTGTTTGATATCCTCGTCACAGAAAGAGTCATATGCGGACGGGTACAAGGAAGATACTGCCTGAAACAGAAAGTAGATCGAAAAGAAAGAAGATGGTAAGAAAGATAATAAGCGGAAAATATCTCTTGCGTTGCAACAGGGGCAGCAGATCAAGTTGATTCTTGTCCATGTCCCCCTTCGTAGAAAATGCAGAAGAAAACCCCGGGGGGGGGGGGGGGGGCGCACATTAGCTGCCTTTTAATATGCCCCTGCGATCGTAATACAGCAGGTTTATTCCTGATTTCCACAATATCCCCTAAAAAGAAGTCAAGAGTCATTGACTACAGGTGTACCTTTCGTAAGGAAACATAAATGTATTTTACATTTCTACAGGAATGTATCTCTAAACTGACCAATTTTGCTCTCATGAATTTAATTCAAATGTTATAATGAAAAACATGAAGGAATAATACGAATGTCAGGTGTCGATTTTACATACAGCATGATTTCACCACCAGAGAAAAATGGGCCCTAATGATGCTGTGTGTGCCAACGATGTCGGGAATTCTAGAAGGTGTTATTTCGTAAAAATGAATTATTTTATGAAAGAAAAGGTCATTGGAGACAAATATGCATGAAAATGTGTATATTCAAATTCGGCCATTAGCGTATTGACAAATTTGTATTTATGTCGATATTTTTTATTTTGTTTTTATTAAACGGCCTGTCAAAATGATCCCCGTTTGTCATGTTCTCACAGAAGACATGTTAAACAAAATTGCAGAATGACAGTACACCTGGCGTCGGATCAATATTAAGAATATATACGAACCAAGTTCATCAAAGACTTGTAAGAAACTGCTTAACTGGTATTCTTGTGGAATTATTTTAATATGTTGTGTCTGTTATCAAATGCTTCCTGATGCAGGATCAAGTTCTGTGCTAACTATCAACATGTCCTTTTTATGGCTGACCACCGATGCTATTCTGTCGATCTCCATCTTCAAAGCTACATTCTTCTTAGTCAATTTGTAATAGCGAAATAGTGGCTCTGTAACTGTAATTATAAAGGCAAACGACATTTTAGTGATGGTAGTTCCAACCGCTCAACTGCGGTGTGCTTATATGCAGTCCTTGCCGTAAGATTTTACACATCCTATGTTACGTTACAAGTGGACAAACACCCCACTTTAAAATCGGGAGCTTTCCCCCTTTTTTTCTGTTAAGTTGACATAAAAACTGAAAATGATCTGCTATCCCCATTGCAATATTTGTAATATCCATATGTTTTATTAATTATTTTTTCCTAAACTCGTTTTGTTTCCTAGTGCCTTGGTTGCCTAAACCTTACTTTTGGCCTTTATGTTGAGCATTCTTCCAAGAAGGGCAAGCCAAAGGGTCTGTCCCCATGCCGCGACATACCAAAGTACTTTAAAATGGTAGTATTTACTCCATGCTAAAGGTGGGTCCATCCTTCTCAAATTTTGCACCACTGCACAGGAAGCAGCACATGTGGCTATACTTCAGAATAATTTGCGGTAGCCTAACGACACCAAGCTTGGATTTCCAAAGGGTCATCAACAGTTATTTTCAATTATTAAGAACGTCAAAAAAAACCAAAAAAAAACTATCAAATGCGACCATTTCTTATATTTAAGTACTCGTATTTAATGTGATATTGAACTCCCGTGAATAAGAACGAAAGTCGTTTACTCTGGAAGTTTACCATTGCAGCTGATGACAGTGATATGACAGCTTCTGGGGATGAAGTCTGAAAGTGAAAGAATGTGTGCTTTCCATTGTTATTGCTCACTTATCTATATGTTGAAAAGGCTAAATGATACTAAGAATGTCTGATCATTACTTGAACGGAATAAGGTAATTTCGTACGATGGAAGTATAATGACCGCTACCCATCATACTGACGGCGACATTTTTCTACTGTAAGGTCTTGAAGTTGACCATTTCATTCGAAGCATTACAGGTATTCCGTCTTGACAGAGATTTTGTTCAGAAACAATTACTAAATTGCAGTGTAAACAGCTTCAAGTGATACGAAAGAACGTCTGAAAACTGCAATTGAAAACTAAAACTAAATGTATGGAGTCATCGCCAAGGGCCCATACCGAACCGAAGCATTCAGACATTCTGTTACCAGAGCCATGAACAGTTTTCTAGATTTAGGAAAAGCAGTAGTGGTAAGAAATACAGGTAATTTTGTTTCAAGTGTTGTAGGTTAATTCAGCTTTCAGTGCATTATACTCTTTTCTTCTCTGCATGTAATCTTTGTTTGTGGAGTGAAATTTTGTTAAGAATATACATGTATCTATTCAGGTTGCATTTCACCTCAAAACATCAAAAGAACCAATTTCATTGAAATAGTTTAGAATTAGTAAGCAAATCACTTTGTTTCTTGAAGTGTATTGTGTACAGTGTATCAAATGTTTTTTTGTTATCAAATTAAATTCATATATGAACAAATTAGAATAATTGTATTAAAAGATGCATAAATGGTTTTCTATTAATACAGGATGTAAGGACATAAAGTAAAATACAATGTGCTCATCCTGGATATATCAAATCATAGAAAATAGTTGATAAGGACATAGTTCATCATAGCAATGGTGGAAAATGAATAAAAAAAAACATAATTACAGTTTCGTATATAACCAGGTTATAGTTCGGTAAAAACAGATAATTTGATAAATGTCAGATCAAATGTGACAAACATGTCTGACAATGAAGTCCTCATGTTGCAATGCCTGATATACTGAAATGTTTCATGTGAAAATGAATGTGTGATAGCTGCTGCTAATGTCTCTTTTAGTATATTTAGTCTCTGTAATGAACCAAGCATTCACCAAAATTGATTTCTGGTGATACATTTATCAAAAGATTAATCAAAGTTTTTAAGAAAAAAATAATGGTGTAAAAACTTGGAAATGGGACACTGGTGAGCTGACTTACTTCCTCATAGATTTAGCAAAACATATAATACACGTCATATTTTTTAATATTGATTGTGGAATACGCTGTTTTTGATTTATTTTAATAAGACTGTATTCTACATGCAAAAGGCAGCTAAGCACTTAGCTTAATTTATGCATCTGGAGTCGTGCACATAACCACTTTATTTGAATAAATAAAATTAAGAAAAATAGGTTTCGAAGAGTTGTCTCCCATGCATAATAGCTAGGGATAGGAAGAGTTACTCGCCTTGAATTAAGAGCCGAGGATTGTGGGTAATCTGCATTGAGCGCGCCATTGAGAAAATTTGTAAACAGCGCGCCATTGAGAAAATTTATAAACAAAAAGGTCACACAGTGCAAAACTATTGTGTTAACCATTCTAAGTACAGACCTAGTCTGGTATACCTTCCGAAGTTTTTAACCATCGAAGGAGTGAATCTATTCATCATCGTCCTTCTGGAACTGGAGGAGGGGATTAGCGACACGAGATAACCCCCGGGGTAGCCCGTTGGGTTCCTGTTGGATCGTCGAGGAGTCGACATTTGACTTTAAGTATAACAGCTTTTCCTCTCAATATGAATTAGTACTCTGTATCAGCATGTCCACCTCAACACATAGAGTTTTAATTTTAGGACACAGCTTTGTGAGACGACTGTTCGATTTTGTGCATGAACAGAATTTATCTACATTTGGCCTTTCTCAGTGTGTTGTTTACGGTGTAGGGGTCAGCGGTGCAACAGTTGACAAACTTCAAACGGATCGGACCGTACATGAAAAAATCAGCCATATCCAGCCGCATATTATTATTCTCCAGATAGGTGGTAACTGTTTGTGTAATAATGACATTCGTCCTGATCAACTGGCTTACAAGATTTTTCATTTTGCTCGACATTTGCATGACACTTACGGTAGCCATGTGTATGTATGTGAAATATTTCCGAGGCCTCGGCCCCGCGGGATCAGCGCGAGTCTCTACGAATCACGTAGATTTGCTGCTAACAAGGCTCTGCATGTTCTGTTTATATCACCAGAACTATTGCATGTATGGTCGCATCGACGTCTCTTCAACAGTCCACTAGATCTTTTTCTGCGAGATGGTTGCCATTTAAATCCTACAGGATCGCGGAAGTTCTACCGTAGCGTTAGACTCGCCATTATGCATGCATGTAGACAACTTTCCACTCAGTGAAACACCTGCTGGTAGGTTGAGTTATTTTTCCTGAATGTTTATTTCAGAGTTAGCTACCCCACCCTGCCATTTGTTATTATATCTATTTATTTTAGTTATGGGCTATATATATAGCTACCTGCCATCTAAATTAGTATGATGTTTTATTCAACAACCTTTTATGGCATTTATTCTCAGAAAATTACCTGCCAACTATTACAGGTTTAAGCATTTATACAAGACAGATTGTGATTCTTTTCGCAGCAGCTAATTATATAAAAACAGCTTGATATTGTACATTTGGCCATGTTTATACTTGGGTAAAACCATATAAAACCATATACTTGGGTTACCATTTAAATTTACTTTTTCTATAGTTTTGTATACAAAACTTAACTGTGGACTATCAGTCCATATTGTTTGTTTACTTATTTGTATTGGTCATTTCACTAATACGGGTAGACCTATCACATTGGTATCAACCCAAAACCTGACAGTGTTGTATCTGATCTCATTTTCAGTTATATTACAACACATTGTAATCAGAATTTCACATCAGTGTCATATATTCAGTATGACGGTATATTATATAGGTTAATAATCTTGTGTAGTGTCTATTCATTTATCACCAGTCTTTAATTTTTAATTTTTATTGATATTTTATTTTTATTCCTGTGTCTGGAAATAACATGATTTCTATCCCATATATTTATTAAACTTTTACTGGTAAAATACTCATGATCTAGACCTGAAGCCAGTTGTGGCAGTGTTGTGTCTGCATGTCCTGCATTTTTACTCCTGTACATGTATTCATGCTCTGACAGTGTTGAATCTGTCCTAATTACAATATAACTTCTGGTGTAGTATCCAAATTTCAACAGTATTGTATCTGCCCCTATGATAAAAAGCTAATCTGGTGCATATATATATATATATTATCCAAAAGCAGACAGTGTTTTAACTGTCCTAGCTATAATATCTACACTCTGATGTTTTATTCAGCAGTCAGTGTTGCATCTGTCCTGATTATACTATCTACTCATAATCTGGTGTAGTTTCCAGGACAGGCATTATTATATCTCTCCTAATTATAATGTCTCATCTGATCTGGTGTTGTATCCAGCAGACAGTGTTGGATCTGTCCTAATAATAATATCTCATCTGGTGTTGTATCTAACAGACAGTGTTGTATCTGTCTTGATTATAATATTTCATCTGGTGTAGAATCCAGGAGCAGACAGTGTTGTATCTGTCCTAATTATATTATATATAATTATATAATCTGGTGTAGTATCCAGGAGCGGACAGCAGACAGTGTGGTATCTGTCTTGATTATATTATATTTCATCTGGTGTAGTATCCAGGAGCAGACAGTGTTGTATCTGTCTTGATTATATTATATTTCATCTGGTGTAGTATCCAGGAGCAGACAGTGTTGTATCTGTC